>NW_022111310.1:5335649-5342388 GCF_000313985.2 Echinops telfairi | reverse complement strand
TGGAAACACAGGGAATCCAGCACGGATGATCCCTTCAGGACCAGTGGTGAGAGTGGCGATACCAGGAAGGTGGGGTAGAGTGGAGAAACCGATTATAAGGATCTACAAATAACCTTCTCCCTGGGAGACGGACAACAGAAAAGTGGGTTAAGGGAGACATCGGACAGTGTAAGATATGATAAAATAATAATTTATAAATTATCAAGTGTTCATGAGGGAAGGGGGAGCGAGGAGGGAGGGGGAAAATGAGGAGATGATGCCAGAGGCTTACGTGGAGAGCAAATGTTTTGAGAATGATAAGGGTCATGAATGTAGAAACGTACTTTATACAATTGATGTATGTATGGATTGTGATAAGAGTTGTATGAGCCCCCAATAAGATGATTTAAATAAATAAATAAATAAAACTTAAAAAGCAAAAAAAGATAGCAAAATATTGAAAATTAAACCCAAGCTCTGCTTGAAGAATTCAAATACACATACAAGTATGGTTTTCATCACTTTCCTGCCTTTCAGATTCATGATTACATGTTGAAAATATAAGATGCTCCATAAAACCCTTCTATCCTCAAGAGAAGACATTAAGTTCCCTCAATATACAAATTATTCCCCAAAAGTCACCGAAGAAGAATCAAACCAGTTTTGAGATCACAGAAAAACAGATCCTAGGAATTTTCTAGAATCCACCCCTGCTTTGGATAAACTCCAAGGGGAAATGTTCTGATTTACTATCTTGAAATAATCAAAGTTTTCACTGACAGCAGCACTTTAAAATATATAAGGGAGCTTCAAAAAGCCAGAGTAAAAATCAAATTGAAAGATGGTAGGATGTCTCCACAATCTTTCTGGAAGCCGCTCACCTATGGGCACTTTTAATTTGTTTTGTTTAATATAAAAATGGAACTGTACATGTGCATTTCTCCAATACTTGTACATATTTCCAATTCAAAATAATTTTCCCATTAAGTCCCAAAATTATTATAGGAATCCACATGACCATCAGCTACTTTCATACACAAACATATATCCATGCGTGAATGGAAACAATATTTTTCAAACATTTACCAATTAATAGCGGCAAAATAGTATTTTTTAATGTACTAGTAAAACTGAGCTTCCCTTTAGATAGATATTGTCCACCTGCATTTTCTTTTTTTTTTTTCCTGCATTTTCTTTTAGTGTGTGTGTTTTCTGTTAAGGCCCTTTGCTCTTTACTAATGACCATTCCATACCATTTTTAGCATTCTTTGAGTGTATGCTTATTAACCGATTGTGTGCCACGTGCACTACCAGCATTTTTCTAGCTTCCTTGTTCACGTGGACACCTTTGTGAAAGGCCACCCTCTGAACAATGGTTCTGAACCAGAATATTCCCTGGCCTCAGAGGATTTGTGGCTATTGACGTATGAGCGTTCACTGCAAATGCATTAGGAGATGTGTATTTTTCATATTATAAAATCAATGCTTCTAAGAATGTCCCGGAAATGAGACAGCAACACATCCATCTTCATAAGTTACCGTTGGAAAAAGAAACGCTATTCCTGAAAAGAGACTTTCGGTTCATTATGATTCACTATCTCTTTGGAGCTCCACCTCTCCAGGACAGCCTTATGTCTCAGAACCTTGAGTTGTTCTCTGACACCTTACAGGAATACAAGGAACCCTAATGAAACAAAGTATTACAATGATAAGTTACAGTTTCTTGACATAGTCTCCAAGTAGGCCTCAAGACTTCTGAAGGCGGTATTTCCATCTCTCGAACCCTTCCTGAAGAATGCTGCATTCGCTGATTTACCTCAAATCAAAACAGCATTGTGGCATCCTCAAAGGACTCAAATAATGTTCCCTTTAAATGCTCTTTGAGTTTGGGGAGCAAAATAAGTCTCAGAGAGCAAGGGTGGGGTTGAATGAGGTCAAGCTCCCCAAATGCTCACAGGTCAGTCCTTGCCATCATGAAGAATGAGCAGGTGCACACGTGATGCTGGTGAAAAGAATTCCTCAGTGTGAGTTTCCCGGCCTTTTAATCACCAATGCAGTTTTCAGTTTTCTTAAAACATCTTTATAATCCGCCACTGTGATCAGTCTGTATCCTTCAAGAAAATCTATCAAGATTTCCCCTTTGATGCCCACCAGAACCTTCTAAGTAGGTCTCTCGGTCTTGAGTTTAACTGGCCCAGAAGGGCCCCTCAGAAGCCACTGTTTTCATTTGGCTGTTCTTTTTGAAGGTACCCTAATGAGACTGGGACAAATGTACAGCTGAGAGAACTTGTCTACAGCGTCCACTGACCATAAAGATGTGTTTAACCACATCTGCTTGGAATACACCCAAGAGTGTATGACCTGGAATAATGAGGCCTTTTGACTCGTCCATATTGAAATCTCAATAAAAACTATGCGGGGTTTTTGACAAGACAAAGTGCTCCGGGTTCCCTGACACTTTTGGTGAGTTCAGGACAGGCCTGGCACATCCTGATCCCAATGCTCCCGTGATCAGGGTTCACGCTGACTTATGTCTTCTTCCTGCCCATGGAGAAGGTAAGCTCGGCTGTCATTTTCCCCCTCTGCTTTTGTGGCACTCCGTGTGGTCTTGGACACAGAACAAGGAGATTTGGCCTTTCTCCCTATGAGTCACTATCTATTTCTGGACCTGTTTCTCTGGCACGTCTCTCCTGGCATAGTTCTCAAGATACAGAGAAAGAAAAAGCCAGGCCAACTGGCACTGGAGCCTGGGAAATGGGATCAAAGAGCAGATGATTATTCAGCCAGTCAATCAACAGACATCTGTGGAGCCTCTATCGTGGGGCAGACGTTGTGCCCATTTACAAGGTGGTATTAGGTGAGGACCACCTCAAGAGTCGTTCTAAGCTAAATCATTTCTTGCAACAATGGAGACCAATTCCTGAAGATGTTAGTAATATCTTCACTCAGGCAGCAGTGGGTTTTCTACTTTCTTTTGCCACCAAGATCCGTAACCTGAGAAAAAGACACACAGGGCAGTTCTCAAAAGGGCTAAGAAGAAAAAGAAATGGAAAGTCTACTCAAAGATAGGATGGTGTTCAGGACAGATCATAAAAGTGTATGCAGACAAAATTAACTAGCAGAATGACCATTATAAACAGATATTTTTATAAAGCATCAAAGCGACCACCAAATGGTTTGCACCTGAAGGTGATTCATGCTGAGACTCACTGACAGCCATCAAGTTGATTCTGATCCATGGCGCCCCTGAGGCTTTCTGAGACGGAACTCTTTACAGGCGCAGAAAGCCTCTCTCCCGAAGAGCTGCCGATGGACTCAAACTGACCTGGAGGTGGGCAGCCCAAGTGGAACAACGGTTACAATGGGAGTAAAACTGAAGGGGGAGAGATGGTGACGGGATAAAATGGAGACCCAAAGGAAACTGCTGGAAGCTTCCACAGAACAGAGATGAGAGAGAGTTCATCATAAGCCAGGAGAACGATTTAAACAACTCTGCACAAGAAAAGAACAAGACCCCTTGACCTGAAACTCTAGAAGGAGTAAAAGGACTGGTGTGGGTGTGTGTGTGTGTGTGTGTGTGTGTGTGTGTGTGTGTGTGTGTGTGAAGAGAAGGCTTAGGAGTCCAAACCAAATGCCAAAAACGATGAACGATTCTGACGGGTAGATTCTTTAAGGAGACTTTGGGGGCACTAGACTGGAGAGCGTGCAGGGGGAAAGGACACGGTCAGGTTTCTGACGCGGTAGTCTTGACAGAAGCAGACTACCATGTCTGCTTCTCATCAGCAGCCTTGCACTTCAACCCTGGGCCACCAAGGCTCCTTCTTTTAAACACCAATGTCCCGACTCACCGGAACGTCACCTACAAAGTTTCTAACGTTTTCCGGTAATCTGCTCCTTTTCTCTGGGGTCATCTTACCCTGACATTTGTCTACTCTTTTGTCCATTGAAGCAGCCCTTGTGTCGGATCCCTAATACATGACACTTACCTCCTCCTCCACCACACAGGGGTGCAATCCACAAGTTCAATTTTTTTTCTTACCCATCACCAATTTTTTCTTTGTTCTTACAACAGCTAATAAAAACTCCCTTTTCTTTGCTAACATTGTCAATCTTTGTCCCCCTTCTACTTGCTGCTCCTCCTTACACACCCTTGTCGTTATTTTATTTTAATGTATTCATCCTTGGTGACATGTCCCTTCTTTTAGTATATGGCCTTTAAATTGGGCTTCTTGGGAACCCCTGCTTGTTTAACCTACTGGTTCAGTTGAATGTTCCTGGAATTTTGGCAGCGCCAAGTCAAGAGTGGTAAAAGGCGTGGGACTCATACTTTGCAACCGAAATGATGCTCTGAGCTCACAGAGACCTGTCTGGAAAGACTGGTGCTTCTATTTTAGATTCTTGCAAAATAGCCGCTTTTTTGTTGGGGCAGCTCACACCTTGGCTCCTTTTTCCCTCTCCTTCTTCTTCCGCAAGGACTGTCTTTTCAACTCACTCCAGTTTTAAAACCGAAACATGAGAACTTTCTCAATTCCTGACTCATCTCAGAGACATTTCATATACAAAAGGAATAGAGTAAGCATACAATGTAATGGGTTTAGGTAAGTAATTTGGGGCAAATTTGGCAAAGTGATTCTCTGCATGGATGCCAAACATGTACTTTATTGACCATAGTTCAGTACTAAGTCACAGGGAAGAAAAACGTAACTGAGCCTAGGGTGATTTATACTCTCAGGCAGCACAAGCATTTCCATTGGATTCACACTCCCGGCTTTGGTTCCAAATTGACAAATGAATACTTAACCATTTGGGCCTCAAATTTCAAGAAGAGATGCTTCATCTTCTTGCCTTTTCTGCAAGGATGGTGCTGATTTAATAATAATGTATTAACAATGAGTACTTGCACAGAAATTTAGCTTTTACCCTCTTCGCCCATTGTCTCAAACTGGTCTTTTAGAAGTTTCCCTTGTACTCACTTTACAAATGAATATTCTCAGGACACACATTCAGTGTTGCTGTCAAGGCTCAAAATCAGGTGTTGTGAGGAAGCCTCACGGTCGGTCCGCTGTGTTTCACTGTTGCCACACGGTCTTCGTGTTCTCTCAGCTCCAAAGTTGCATGTTCACATTTGTCATTAAAATAATCAAGAATGCATTTAACATTTAAAAAATAAACAATCGAATTTATTTACGAAATACTAGCCAGAAGATTATAATTCAAAAACACTCAGTCAAAAGTATAATCACTTCAGTAGCATCAGCTTTCCCCATTTAAATTAGAAATCATCTGGAATGCAGAACATTCCTTAGACCTCGTTGCTGCCTATCATCCGCCCCGCTCGAGCCTCTCGTCGCCTTTTCCACGGTCTCAGATGCTTCTGCCTTCGCATCCAATGGATGCTCTTGGCGGCTCAGATCCATTCTTGAGATGTAAACTTTTCTTTCCTTTTTGATTTATTCAGTCGATACATTTTAGTTGATGATATATAATGGCACAGGCATTCTTCTAGTGTGGGAAATATAGCCATGAACAAAATGAACAAAATTCTTCCTCTCCTGATGATAACATTTGAGGGGGAGAAGGCAGACCACAAATATAAGTCATAGGTGGAAACTAAGGCTGATTAGTATTGTTGAAGAAATGTAGAGATGAGGGCAATGAATGTACAAATGTGCTTTATACGATTGATGTATATATGGATTGTGTTAAGAGTTGTATGAGCCCCTAATAAAAGTATTTTTTTAAAAAAAGAGTTAAAGATTAATGGAGTCTGGTCAGAAAAGGTCCCTCTGGTAAAACCAGGACAGGAGTATGAGGTGGTAAGGGAACCGTGTGGACTTAGGCTGAGCAGACACGGGAAAGTACTAAGGCTCCAAAGTGAAACATGCTTGAAGCACAGCATCCAGGTGACATTCTTTGTGACCTTGGCTCCTAACATCATGGCCAACCACAACTCGGAGCCAATCTGCTTCTATCTTGGGAACTTCCATTTTGGTCAAGGAAGGAATGAAGCTTAGATGGTGAAAGAAAAGGTTGGATAGCTAACTGTTCTGATAGGGGCAAAAGGGGAGACCCCAGCACTGAGTAAGTGACTGGGATTCCGCCCATCCACCCATCAGATTCTATGATTCTTTGCAAGCTATATCGAAGAAACCTGTCAGTACAACTCAGAAAACTGAGACAGAAAGTTCCGTTAAACCAATTTTTATATTGAACCAACAGTGAGTAGTAGTGTCTTCGTGTTTGAGAAAGGCATGTTTTCATCAATTCCCAAGCATTATCATGACAGTAGGAGCCCTGATACCTGCTGCAAGTCAGCAATTGGAACCCAGCAGCCATGCTGCAGGAGAGAGGTGAACTCTGCTCCCATAACGACCGAGAGCCTGGGACACAGACCACGGGCTGTTCTACTCTGTGCAGGGTGACTATGAGTTGGGATCACCTCGATGGCAGGGGGTTTGGATTGGGGAAGCAGAATAAGGCAGAGAAAGAGTGTTGAGATTTATGTTTAAAAACAGAGCTTTGGTGGCTTGGTCCCTCCATTTTTCCCACTCCTGCTATGCCCTGAATTCCACAAACATGGTTCACAGCTCAACAGCGAGAGAAGGGGAATATTCTGGCAAGGGTTTGACAACGTTTTGGGGTTACCAGCATAATGAGTTATATTTTCAAATTTTGGTATAAGCCTTACTAAAAAAAGAGAGAGAGAGTTGTAAGCATGATGGAAGAAAGTGTGATAACCCTTAGATCTTTTTTTTTTTTT
>NW_022111310.1:5322808-5335549 GCF_000313985.2 Echinops telfairi | reverse complement strand
CAATCCATACACACATCAATTGTGTAAAGCGTATTTGTACATCATTTCTCAAAACATTTTCTCTCCATTTAAACCCCCGACATTAGGTCCTCATTTTTTCCCCTCCCTCCCCGCTCCCCTCTCCCACGTCTAGATCAACTCTCTGCCGCATAAGTAATGAATGATATTAGGAGTTACCCTTCTCTTAGTCTCTTATATTTGGGTCTCGGTATGAAGGCGGGTAATTCATTTCTTCCTCACAATAATCTCAATGCAGAGTGGTTCTTTAATCGTCTCCAGCTCACAGATGAGGGGTCCGAGACTTAGAGGGATTAAAAGACTAGCCTGAAGTCAGCTAGTGAACGTCAGAGCTAGAGTTAGAATCTGGACCACCAGATGCCAGAGTCCATGCTCCGGACCCACCACGGGGCCCTGCCTCTGGGACGGCACAAGACGATCAGAGCATTGATGGATCATACTTTTACTTATGCTCCCATCACAGAAAACGTTATCCGTTGATATAAGGAAGACTCTGGGCCATGATTGAAGCTGGCAGGTAAGACGTATGTATTTTGGAATTCTTAAGGTTCAAGACAACAAATGAGTTTCTGCTAATATGTTTATTGGACACACTCACCTTAGGCACAGGACCAGGCAGCATTTAGATCTGTTGTACATAGCGTGGTTATCAGCCAGAACTGACTTCACACCTAACTTACAACATAACCAGCAATGTGGTCAACCATGTTGTCCTAAAAGTATGGCCAGAGTACTGCCCATCTTTGAAGGATCATTCTGATGGGAGAAGCTTGGGCCATGGAGAAACAGAGCAGGAAGCCCTGGATCGGGTTAGTCCGTCAGGGAGGGTGGGGAGAAGCCATCTCCACAGCAGGAGGTGAGTGACTTTTATATCAGGACTTGAGTTTCCATTTGCTGTGGCTTCGCTGCTCAAGCTAGTGCCTGGGAAGTGAGTGCTCAGTGTGCTTCTTTGGCTCTGGGGATTTTTTTTTTCCAGCTGGGTATAATGAAATCGGCTCTGGATTAATAAGATGGGAACCAGGTTGTCATCCAAACTTCATCAATAATGAGCTGCGGGACCATGGACACGTCACTTACCCTCTGTGAACCTATATTTACTCATCTAGAGAAATGAGACAGTCGGCATAGACTTTTCCTTCCAGTAATGCTGTGAGGAGAATCGACAGGTGCTGGTATTTGGAGTTAGAGCTTTAAATTCACTCTCCCTATCAATCCCTCTGTTCCCAGAATGGGAGCTCCTGAAAAGCTCAGAACATAGCTGTGCATTGACTGTACCGACGGGAAGACAGCTGTCCAAAGGCCCGGAGGTGTATGTCAGCTGAGTTCCACTTTAGGATGGAAAGCAGTGCACTGCCCTGCCCATACAACAATAATATTTACCAAATGACCATTTTATTGAGTAGAATTATACTTTAGACATTATTTTATAATTTTTTACGATTTCAAAAGAAAGAAATTTCTTCACAGAAATGAATATAGTTATTGTAATGAAACATACATTAGAAAACCCACTTATCATGTAGAATTACATCTTTTAAAAATATCGATGTCAATGCTCATGGAACAAAAGAGTTGGCGAACAACTGCCAGTTAACCGTTGCTGTCAAGTCATCACCAACTCCTGGCAACCCCGGTGCCAAAGCAGAGCTGCGCTCTGCAGTGTTCAGTGGGCGGTTTGTGGAGGGCAGATCACAGAGGAGCAGCCACCAAGTAATTTCTGGGAAAGGGATTAGGACATAACGTACTACATGTATATGCATGTTTTGTACACCATTGTACTTATTACACTCATCTCTAGAGTGGCACAAGTGGGTAATGCACATGAGCACTAATTGCAAGGTGGGTGGTTCCAAGCTCCTCAAAGGTGCCTCAGAGAAAGTGCCTGGTGGTGGGCATCCAGCATGTCACAGTCACGAGACCCCTTTGGAGCACTGTTCTCCTGGCAACACCTGAGGTCACCGGGTGTCAGAATCCACTCAAGGGCAACTGGTTGGGTTAGGTAGTTAAACACACCATTGGTAATTCAATTTTTTTTTCATTGCTAAAAGGCTCCATACTAGCCTGGCTAGGAATTGGTCCCGTATACACACCAGCCGTATTCACTACCCCCGATAGTTTTCTCACACCTAGAGATATCATCTTGTTTTTACATTGCAAATAATGCAAAGAGAGAGAGACACCCATGCAGCTCATATTTTCCCCCGTTATTACGAGTGTGAATGAAAAGGACTGCGTCTTTTTCTTTTTTTCTTTTTCTTCAGTTCCGGCGACCCCCTAGGAGAGACAGGTATGGCTGCTTATCCGAGCATGCGAGTGTGGGTTTGGGAGAAGGGATCACCAGCCACGGCTGGAAGACGGGAGCGAGGCTGGCTCAGGCTCTGCATGCCGATTCCATTCCTCGGTCACTACATCAGATTCTACTTGATTCTGAATTTTAACTGTTGCAGTGGGGCTGTACTGCTCTAGGGTACTTACGGGGAGCGTCAATAAAAAGGGTACCCCAGAAACCCTGGATGGTCGTCCCTGCAAACACATCTCCCCTCGTGATGGATTTGCTCCCAGAAACAGGATCCCCTTTCCTTCGGTCTGTGTCTGTGAGCACGTCTAGCACCCTGGGTGCCAGAACACCCCAAGCATGAGCCTTCGCTAACAGAATGGAGGCTAGAGAAAGCACGTGCGTTGGGGTATGTAGACATCGATGACACCCATACAAAGAGAGATATTAATTTCCTGGGTGTGTGCCTCCCTGCTCTCTGTTGTTACTGATGAGAGGGAAAAGGCAAGGCTCGTTGCAAGGAGGAATTAGCAGCAGCAGGGGAGGGACTGCTGACCCCGCGTCCAGTTGACCCAGACCAGCTCCTAAAGCCCAGCAACCCAGGCTTTCCAGGAGGTGAGAAGGCTATGGGGTGATCTGAAAGCCCCAATGCCAAAATACATCAGAGATAAACCTCAATATGAAAATGAAAACTTTTATTCACCTTTTATCCTAATTCTTTTAGGATTAGCACAGTGTTTGCCGATCAGCCAATCAGCTGCACCATGAAAAGCATATCAACAGCCCGTATCACCAAATTGAATGGGGTTTCCTTCGATGTCTTCCATGAGAGCCCTTGCCAATTACAGTGAAGCTGCATTTTTATGCCACAGTTGGAAGGCTAGGAAGTATGTGCCCCGCTACAACGGTAGACAGAGCAGGGCCAAGACTCGGGTGAGGCAAGCGAGCCAAAGTGGGTGCAAAACTGAAAAGAGCACCCAAAGACTCAGGAGTCAAAATAAAACCTCAGGGAGTCACTAAACCTCTCCCGCTTTCAGTGTACTGATTTTATTTCTCATGGAAGTATCATTTAGATAACTTCCAATGACCCTTCAAACGTGAACATTCTATGGTTTTCTACAACATGGGACCCTATTATTGGCAAATCATCATTGACTCAAAAGGACAAGGTTCATTCACTCAAGTGTTTACTAAGTCTGAAGCACGTGCCAAGCATGGGGTATGACGCTGCTAACACAGCGATGTGGGATGACGAGAACAGTGTTAAAAGTCAGGGGAAGGGAATTTCAGAAGGAAGTAATATAATAGACAGAGACTCGATGGTAAAAAAAAAAGAGAGAGAAACCTCAACTTGGAATTCTAAGAAGTTTAGCACACCTGAAACGTAAATAGGATAAATTGGACCGTCCACAAAAACAAAACAAAAAGTCTTTGATAATTCAACAGAGCATAACACAGACAGCACTGAGTCTTAGCTTAGGCCCAGGTTCTGGTCCCCGCCTCCTGCCAACGAGCTTCTCTGTCTACTGGAGCTTTACTTTAGAATCTGCTATAGCTTTTTCCTTGAATAAGCCATGCATTTCATTTCCTGGAGAATGTGGCAAACCTCACATCTCAGATATTTATAGTTTGCATCCTTCAGAGGTGCTGTAATTAACACTGCAGTCACTTCCCTGAAAACAATTTGCTAAATGGCTACGGTACTACTGTGTGATGCCAATGAACCTGAAGGGTGCAAGGACGAGCCTAAACACAAGTGATTGGCAGACACCCCTAGCCACGTGTCTACCCCACCTCGGCTGAGCTGGTCTCCTGCCACATTTGTATCTCCCGATTCAATTCCTGCCCTTAAAAAGCCAAGCTTAGTGCCAGCTCTTTGTAAGCAATCAAAAAAAAATTTTTTATGGGCCTCGAAGTATAGTCTTGAGTGCTGAGCATGAAGTCAAAGCTTGATGCTTTTAACCTCACTGTTGTCCTACATAATCATCGGTTCCTTTCTGAGCGCTTACTCTGTGCCAAGCTTCATGAGCACGCACGGAGCCAATCTCCCCGCCGTCCGATGCCATGGGATCAATGACTCCCTTCTTTACTCCAGCCAGGGTGCCGTGAAATACAGAGGAGATGATGTTCCCAAAGTCACACACCTGGCGAGGGGCTGAGGCAGGATTCACACGCAGCTGGTCTAACCCCAGAATCTGCTCTCAGTTGCTGTGCGACCTGAACCAGTCACAGTGACACCCTGAGGGTACAGCACATGGAGGCTGCTTAGAGTGTCAGACACTCGAGGCTCTGAATTCTCCGGAAAAGCACCACAGCCGTTGACTTGTGGCGCTAAGGGCATGTCCTGCATCTTTCCTGAAATCCATCTATCTGTGCTCTCGGGAAGAGGCTGCCTTCCTCCTCCTCTCCAACTGCTCTGTTTTCCACGCCTTTTTGTTCTCCTTCTCCAACATAGCTCTTCCCATCTGCTTCCCCTTGATAACAGCAGTGCTGGTGCTCTGCTCGCGGTACCTTCTCCCTATGGCCCCATAACTCTTTCCTCTGCCAGGCTTCAAAAATGACTGATAGGTACGCATTGCCAGGATTTTATTACCTCCCATTTTCCACTGAACTCCCTGAAATATGACTTCGGAACGCACAGCCGTACTGCAATTGCATCCCTCGCGGTCACTGGAGAACTCCGAGGCTTTGTCTTTCATCTTTTCAACCTGCACAGTCAATCACTCTGGTCAATCACCCCGTTGATAATGAGGGGTCGGTGGTGGTATGGTTAAGAACACAGGCTTCGACACCAGCCTCTGCCACTTAGCAGCTTGGCATCCTGGACATGCTATTGGAACCTCTCCACTCTGATAGAAGTGGAGAAAGGGGTCGCAGGCGCGGTGAGAATAAAAGGAGATGGCACATGCGGGCGGGCACTCACACAAGGCCTGACCCACCGTCGGGGGATGCGTCCCTGAAGTCTGACCACTCCCTTCTCAAAATTCTCTTAGGCATTTGCTTTGGGGCTGGGGCCTTCCCATCATTTCTGAACATCTCGTTCCTGCGCTGGTAACTGGTGCTTGTTTCTCTCCTCCATCCCTAAAGTGGCTGGCTGCTAAGATTCAGTCCTTGGCTCTGGTCACCTGCTCTATTCGCTCTCTTAATACAAATAACAGTCAGCATTCGCTAAGCACATCCTGCGTGCCAGGGTCTAAACTCTGGGCTTTCCAGGAATGTTTCAGTGCCACCCCAAAAAGTGGCCAAGCAGGTGTTCATGGGAAAGCATGAGGCAGTCTGAGCACACACAAGAAGGGTGCTTTTCTCAGAGTCGCAGGATTTACTGGTCTCACTCCTCTCGAAAATTCATCTGCCTCCTCTCATTCCTTTGGTCACCTCTCTCATCACTTCACACCTATCTTCCACAATTAGCTCCCTGCCTCTAGGCTCACCACCTCCAAGGTCAGAGCCAGTGTCTCTCATGCAGATCTGCTCGGGGTCACGTCTCAAACTTGCCCAACAGGAATCTCTCTGCTGACCTTTAAGATAAAGGCAACGCTTGGGATGTTTCAATTGACACTTGATCCCGGCTTACCTCTCTAGCCGGATGATGGTTTATCAACCCCCAGGAGCTAAGAACTCTCATCTCTTGCTGCAGTCAAAAAGAACAACTTGGAGCTCTCACATAGTTTGCTCTGCCTGGAAAGCCTTACTCTTCTCCAGGTCACTCAAGACTCACCTGGTGTTAGCTCCTCGACAGAACGTTCTTAATCTCGTTATGCTCCTTCAAGTGAGGTGCTTCCATAGTACTCTGAACATCTCTCCAAACCCCTACAGCATGAGAGTATAGAGGTCACTCGGTGCTGCTCATGGGCTGCTCACTCCACATCAGCACACTGTGAACTCGCCACGGACGGCTCGCAGTCACTTCCCTCCCTGCATGCCCTCACTCATGTTTCCTCTCCCTGCAACGTCCTTTCCTCCTTTCCCAACTTGGAAAAACATTCATCGATCACACAGTATCTCCATGACCGCCTGCTCAAATCCCTCAGGGGAGAATAAAAATCATTTAAGTGTCTTCACTATGGGCATTTGGATGACACTACAATGCTGACCCACTGCTGGTCTGTTCGTTTGTCGTGATGCTGAACACTGCCTAACCGCATTTCAAACCGGCAGGGACACCCATGGTGGGCAGGTTTCAGCAGAGCATCCAGACGGAGACCAAATAGGCAGTAAGACTTCACAACCTGCTTCTGAAAAACTGGACAGTGAAAGAAAGCCTTAGGAAGAGCCATGGCGCATAGTCAGACAGCACCAGAGCGAGACCGCTCAGGTTGGAAGGCATCCAACATACAACTGGAGGAGCTTCCTCCTCATCACAAGGCCAGCTCAATGACACAGATGAGCAAAGCCTTCAAGACCTCCATCGGCTGGTGTGGCAGGACCCACAATGAGAAGGAACTGCTGCAAACATCCACGAATAGTGGTGAAGATATTGAAGATTTTTGTCAATTTAAGCAGTCTGAAAACGATCAAAGGTACACTATTAATTATTGGTGTTAGAATGTGTATGTTGGAAACACAGAAGGATCAGTGGTTAGAATACATGGCCTTTATGACAGATATAATGCTGGAGATCAAATGGTAGCATTCTGCAAGACCACCAACTTATTAGACCAAAGTACCTTTTTTTACCAACAACATAAAGGGTGACTATACACATGAACCTCACTGGATGGAATGTGCAGGTCTCAAACTAACCATACCTGTGGAAAGAGACAATGGTGAAGTTTAATATCATCAGGCAGAACAAGGCCAGGATCCAACTGCAAAAGACCATCAATTGCTCATATGCCAGTTCAGATTGAAGCTGGAGGAAATTAGAGCAAGTTAAAAACACTTATATTTCGACACCATCTCAAGAATAGATCTGACGCATCAAACACCAAGACTACGGACCAGCGGAGTTGTAGGAAGACTTTAGGGATATTTTACCTCCCCAAACCCTTAAAAGGTCATGAAAAAAATACAGCATTTCTCAAACTGAAAGGACTGAGGAAAATAAAAACCATCAAGCCTGTTATCATATTGAAGGACTCTATAGGCAAGATACGGGCTGCCACGGGAAGCATTTGGAAAAGGTAGAAACAAGTACCGAGTAACTGAACTGCACCAGAAAGAACTGGGCAAAGGGCAGCCGCTTCAGGAGGCAGCAGATGACCAAGAACTGATGGCAGGAAGCTGAGATGTATGTACAAGCTGTACTGAAGGTACTGGCAAACAAACAAACAAAAAACCACGGCCCAGGAATTGACAGGATACCCACAGGGCTGTGTCAACAAATGAATGAAACGCTAAAGCACTCACTGATCTATGCGGACACATTTGAAAGACAGCTCCCTCCCCGTCCCTAACCAAATCAAATAGATCCATATGGTGGTGATTCAAACGAAAGGTGATTCAACAGAATGAAGAAATTACCGAACGGTATCATTAATATCGCAAATAAAATTTTGCTGAAGATCATTAAAAACGGACTGTAGAGAATAGGCAGACATTCAAGTCAGATTCGGTAGAAGGCCTAGGACGAGGACTTTCCCAGCGGCTGGCTCTTGGTTAAAAGCAGAGACGCCCAGAAAGATGTTTACCTGTGGGGTACTGATTATGCCGAAGCATTCAACTGTGTGAATCCTAATAAATTATGGATCGCATCACCAAAAAATGGAATCCTAGAACATTTAATTGTGCTCTTCTGGAACTTGATGCCCCTAGTGGTTATGAGTTGGGCTGCGATCTGCAAGGTCAGCAGTTCAAACCACCAACTTTACTGCAGGTGCGAGAAAGACCAAGCTTTCTACTCCCATACAGAGTCACCGTCTCAGGGACTCACAGAGGCTGTTCTACCCTGTCCTACAGCGGTGCTATGCGTCAGAAACTACTTGATGGCTGGCAAAGAGTTGGAGATAGAACTAGAGATAGATAGATGATAGATAGATAGATAGATGATAGATAGATAGATAGATAGATAGATAGATAGATAGATAGAACAAAGACTAAGAGGCAGTCGTTTCAATAGACCAAGGAAATTAAAGATCAGGAAAGATTGGAATCAAGGTGGCATTCTTTCACCATAACTATTCAATCTGTATTATGAGCAAATAATCTGAGAAAGCGGACAGTGGACTGTATGAAGAAAAATGTGTCACTAGGATCGAAAGAAGGCTCGATAGCAACCTGCTATATGCCAATGATCCAATCTTGCTTTGAAGGAGCCTGGAGGCACTTACTGATGAATGTCAAAGACGACAGCCCTCAGTGTAGATTGCATCTCACCGTAGAGAAAACAAAAACCTTTATAAACCACGTCGTGACGAACAGAAAGGATCAAAGTTCTCAAGAATTTCCAAATTTTATTTGGATCCACAATGAACACCTATAGCAGTAGCAGCATTCAAGAAACGGAATGGTATATTACATTGGACAAATCTGCTGCAAAAGACATCTTTAAAGTCTTAATGAAAGATGTCACTTTGAAAACCAAGGTGTGCTGGCCCAGAGCCACGGCATTTTCAATGACATCAGGTGGCTGTGAAACTAGCGGACACAAGTAAGATCACAGACGAAGTGATGTCTTTGAATTATGGTGTTGGCTAGGAATACTGAAATCAACATGGTGGCTGCGATCGCAAGGTCCACAGTTTGAAACCACCTGCTGTTCTGCCAGAGAAAAATGGGGCTTTCTACTCCTGTGCAGTTACAGTCTTGGAGGCTCCACCAGAGAAAAATGGGGCTTTCTACTCCTGTGCAGTTACAGTCTCGGAGGCTCTACCAGAGAGAAACAGGGCTTTCTTCTCCTGTGCAGTTATAGTCTCGGAGGCTCCACCAGAGAAAAACGGGCTTTCTACTCCTGTGCAGTTACCATCTTGGAGGCTCACAGAAACACTTCTACCCTGTCCTACGGGGGGCTATGAGTCGGAATTGACTCAATGGCAGTGATTTTGTTTTTCAGTTTGGCTAGGAAGAAGTATAGCCAGGATGTTCCTTATAGGTGAAATGGTAAGCCACTCAGTGGGATGGACTGACACAGTGGCTGCAATGCTGGACTGGAACTTAACAAGCATTGTGAGGGCAGCACAGGACTGGAAAGTGGCTCATTCTGTTGCACACAGAGTTGCTATGAGTTGCAACTGACTTGATGGCACCTAACAACAAAACAACGTAATTAAAACATTCAGCCAAGTCACATCTTAGTTAAACACCTGTTTCCCCCTCTTGTGTGCTGGATCCATTTTTTACTTCCTAATGCTTTTTTCTCCCTGCCTCCTGCACACAATAGATGCTGATGCACCTTTTTCTGGATTCCAAGACCATCCAGAAGGAGGAGAGATTGCAGTGCACAGTGCGCATGTTAAGAGTTCACAAACCACATAGTACAGAAGTGCCCTATTCACTGATTATTTTATTTGTGCTACTCTTATAATCATATTTGCCACTAGTTTTGTAAGCAGTCTGGGCTTTATTGTACTTTTATATGACCTCCAATGCTAGATATGGATAACCACAAACCAACCTCACCCCCATTGAGTTGATGCTGACTCATTGCAATCCTAAAAGATAAGGGAAGAACTGGCCCTATGAGTTCCTGAGGCTCTAAAGAGATAAGTGGTCAATAAACACTTGTAAAAAGGATCTTGTGGTAGTTACCTAATCTGGTGTCAATTTGAGACTATTAAGATGAACGGGTGGAGTTTAGCCTGTCAATCAGGTTGCAGCTTGATGACTTCATTTGAGGGCGTGACAGGGATAAATAGCTCACTGGGGGCCAGACACACTTTCTCTCTGCTTCTTCTCCCTGAGAGCTATTCCTGATGACAAGCCACATGGAACTACACTGATGGAGCCAGAGCCACCCCAGTGCTGAGATGCTTCCACCACCACTGGATCCCTAAGACTTTCCACCCACTGGCCTGTGATCTTCCTGCATTCAGCATCATTGCATGTGTTACATGAGTCTGAAGAGGAATTTATAGACTGGTATCAGGCACATGGACTAATATTGGACTTATGGACTTGAACTGCACTGGGCTGGGATGTTTTCTTAATATACAATTACTCTTCAGTATAAAGTTCTCTCTTACACACATATGAGTGTCTATGAATTTGTTTCTCTAGTCAACCCAGGCTAACACAGATCTGAATATAAACAATATGAATGGAGCTGACAGATGGAGGTGCAGGAAATGCATTGTAAGAAAGTAAAGGACTCCAGTCCTAACAACAGGAGGAGGGTGAGGCTGTCTGCTCCTGTACAGGTTTACAGTCCTGGAAACCCAAAGGGGAGTGCTCTTCTGCCCTACAGGGGTGTTAAAGTCAGAATCTACTCAATGACAGTGGATTAGTACTAAAAAGCATTTTTTTTAAATCTTGATATTCTCTTGCCAAGTTTTGCCAAGAATATGATGAGAATGTTCACCATGAAATAAAAAGGACATATGTCGACAACTACATTTAAACCCTCCCTGTGTCAACGTTAGCATAAGCCCTCATGGTGCAAGGGCTTCAGGCGCTAACTGAAAAGTCAGTGGTTAGAACCTACCGGCTTCTGAGCCGGGGCAAAATGTAGCATTCACTTCCACAGAAATCACAACCTTGGAAACACAATGGGAGAAGTTCTGCTCTGGCCCTCAAGGATGCTAAAAGTTGGAACTGACTTGAAGGCAACATGCTTGGGAAAGGTGGTGGTGGTGATGTCTGTCAATTCAACTTGAAAATATTTCTGGACACCTCTTTATTCCATTAGTTGGAGAAAAAACAAATGGTCAAACTTTATTTTACAGCATACTTTTAAATGCCAAGCTATTTTAATGACACTCGTTGCGTTCCCAATTCTTTTCCTTCCCCCCCACCTACACTCAAATATCACGTAAACTTCGTGTTTAACTGAGTCAACATCTTGCAAATGTGAAAGTTCTCAATTGTCCTCGTGTACATCACACGTTCTCCCACTTCACATAAGTCACTAAATGTGGGTTTTTAAACGTGACATAAAAATAAGAGGTTCCCAGCCTAAGCAGCAGCAGAGATGGCTCCACCGTCCACTTCCCAGAGAAGGGAACCCCCTTGGGTTCCCCTGCGTTAAAGCAACTGTAACAGCTCCCACTGCTTGCTTCTTTCAGCATTTTCTTGGCTTTCAGGTTCCACAGGCATTTTAATGACAACCCCTGGGGCTCCTGAGGTATTGAAGAACCATAAATTAAATGCACCCGCCTGCTTATCCCACCTTCTAGCTATAAACAAAAATTCAAGGTAGGGGAACTTTCATATCTGGCCCTTTCTATCCTTAAAGACTTAAAATAACTAATTTGGGACTGTGCTCAATGCTAGCCCAGGAGTAACCACACCTTCTATGTTCCCGATATGGCATTCTAGATAAACTCCAGCTGCCAACAGGAGTCCATGGATCGGAGCTGTCAAGCATAGGAGCTGCACGTGTGTGCAGCAGGGAACCTTGCTCCACGCTGGATCTCTCCCTGCCTAACTGGCCTCGAGTCACGGCTCTCCTAAGTGACCACCTCTGTTCCTCTTCCATCCCCCTTTGTCCCACTACTAGACTCTTCACACACCGCCCAGTCTCCGCAGTTTCAGCAGGTCATTCGATACACTCCAGTATGTTCCTAGGTGCCAAAAGGCACCCCTCAGATCCCGCCCCAACGAGGCAGGCAATTCAGGAAATCCTTTGAGGGTCCCAAAGACATACAGGAAAGGCGCCTGCGCATCGGCTAGATGCCAGGTTACACAGACTCCCAGGAAAGAGGTTGAAAGGGAAACCGACCTCTCCACAAAGGAAAAATAATCACCCAGCACCTGCATATTCCACACGTGTGAGTGCCCTGAAACCCCAGGGCAGAAATAAATCCTCCTATGCTCCTGGGGCAGCTGCCGCCCCAGCAACCCAGGCCAGCGCTCAGCGCGGCCGCGGTGGGTCGCGTGAAGACAGCACCTTTCCCAGGGGAGAGGAGCGCCGGGCGCCCCGCATTTCCAGGAGGTGATTATGGCAAGCCTGTCAGTAGCTCGTCATTTCTCCCCACCACTGACCCGAGTCTCACCCTGGCGCCCGTGGCATTGGCGTTGAAGAACGAGAAAGCCAGCCTTGGGCTCCCTCTCCAGTCTCCAGGTGACACCCCTTGACAATGAGCCGAAGGTAATGGCAGGTGCCCAAGCCAAAAGGCAAATCAAAGGCAAGGCTTCGGGCTGGGGGCGGAGGGGGGGAGGCGGGGAGAAATACCACCTCCTGCCCAGGTGGGAGGACTTGGCACCGACTACCTGCGGGGCGCCCTCGCCTGCCCGCCCACCCACGCGCGCCAGCTCGCGTCGCAGTCCGGAAGGCGGCCAGGAGGGTGGGACGCGAGGAAGGCAACCTCCACGCCCCCTTTGTCTGCGCGTTCCCCAAATGACAGGGGAGGAAA
>NW_022111310.1:5283489-5322238 GCF_000313985.2 Echinops telfairi | reverse complement strand
CCGCCCCCGCCGCCGTCTCCTGCTCGCGCGGCCGCCGTCGCAGGGTCCAGGTTTCAGGATCTCCTGTTTGTTTAATGAAAGGAACGCCACGAAAGGCTGGAGGGGAGGGGAGAAGAGGGGCGGAGAGGCGGGTGGGCACCGCGCAGCGCATGCTCAGAGAGGGACACCGAGCGCTCGCGGGGGAGCCCGCGGGAGGGAGAGCAGCAAGCCCCGCGGAGAGGAGCGAGCCCGCTCGCAGCCGGGGCTCCCCGGGATTCCCAGGGAGGAGGCCGGGAAACCCCGCTGCCCAGGTGCGCCCCGCGCTGGGTGCCCGCTGGGCGGGAAGCTGCCGGCAGGAGACCGGTCCCAGGAGACCACTTGAGCTGCGAGTCCTGGGTGACACCGGGCTGTCCCCTCCTCCAGCACGTCCAGTGCCTGGGCAGGGTCCCTGCGGGGGACCGCAGCCTGGCCTCTGCCCTGCGGGGAGCCGCGGTGCGCCTCTGCGGAGGTCCAGGAGGAAACAGAAGCTGCAGGTCGCGCTGGAACTAAAATGAGTTGTCTGCTGAATGCTGCTCTTGCCTCCCACCTGGCACTCCGCGTGGAGCGGGATGAGGCTGGGTCCACGTGGGTCCCAGGATAGGTTTGATGGGGTGAGCGAGGGTGGGCCGGGATACCCCAAACACCCTCTTCGTAAGAACAAAGGGAGAGTGGGATCAGGTGAGTTTTCCAAGATCCCCTTCGCAGCCTCCTTTGGTGACAGTCCCATGGAGAAGACATTTGCTCTATTGAAAAGGGCAAAAAGAACAATGGACCTATTGTCCCCCTTGCCTAGAACGCCCAAGCAGCTCTGGGCCTTCTTCTGCCGGCGTACTGGCCGCCTTAGGAAAGTAGAAGAACTGTCCGGCGTGAAAGGAGCCCAGTTAGAGAACCTGAGCCTGCAATGGCGATGGCATAGTAACCTGAGGCCAGAGGGCAGGCCGGGCAACAGCCTTTGCAAGTGGAGTGGAAACTCTTCTTGGAGCAGATTGCTATGAGCTAAACAGGCAAATGGTCCATACCCATTCGGGAGCTTCCACTTCGACCTCACTGGAGCATCTGGTCGTTCCCTCCTTTTCCTCTGTGGCAGAAGTCAAACGAAAAAGCACTCCATGCAAGGAACTCCTTATAAAGGTGTCCCAGAGTGCTTGTGAATTCACGTCCTGTCCCTAAAGAATAGAGCCACCCTTTGGTCACCATAGCTGCAGATGGATACAGGACAGATTTCTCTGTGCAAATCTTCGCAAGCTTTCATTAAAGATCACTTCCGAGCACCCCCTCTCTGCAGTGCTAGGGAGCAGATGCCTTCGGGCTGACCTCTGACCCTCGTGCATTCATCTTCTCCCTAATAATGCAGAGTGACACTCAAACAGCAGGACAATTAGATCACACCCAGAGGAGAGAAAACTGTGTCCCTAAATAGGATCAACAGAAGCAAAGTTTAAGAGTAGGGATCAGAAGGACAATTGAAAGGAAGGGGAAGTGTTTTTAAAGAGAGAACAGGTTCTGTGTGGCGTAGTTGATTTCTTCGCTCATTGAGCGCATTGAGAGCAGTA
The DNA here is from genome assembly GCF_000313985.2 of Echinops telfairi. Taxonomy (NCBI): domain Eukaryota; kingdom Metazoa; phylum Chordata; class Mammalia; order Afrosoricida; family Tenrecidae; genus Echinops; species Echinops telfairi. Next base: position 5,320,667 of record NW_022111310.1, on the reverse strand, counting down.
GAAATTCACTATTCCTTCGCCTGACAGTGAGTCTGACTCTCCAACTACCAGCTAGGGAAGATCAGGTTCTCCTTAAAAACAGTAGAGCCTTTTTACTAAACCTCCCACCGTCTTTGGAGTTCCTATTTCTATGCCTGCTTTATCATTGCCTTTGGGGTTGGACTTCCTGTATGTGGCAACATTCTCCTTCCAACAGTGGAACATCAGAATTTCAGGGGAGGTCTGCTTCCTTGCCTTCTGAATCCAAGGGTGGGGTGAGGTGGGGGTGGTGAGCTAGAAAGAGTTAACAGGGAAGGTCTCGATTTGGCAGTTCTAGCAGTGTGAGACTGGCCTAGGGCACTTGCTCTCACAATGATAAAGTGGCTAGACATATGCCCTCCTTCATCTGGGCCAGAAGAGAAAATAAATCTGTCTTGAAAGAAGTGCAACCAGAATACTCCTTAGTCTCTCATACATTGGACATGTTATCAGGAAAGACCAGTCCCTGGAGAAGGACATCAGTGGTGGTAAAGGATGGATCCGTGAATCTCAACGAGACAGATTGACACAGTGGCTACAGCAATAAGCTCAAGCACAACATTTGTGAGGAGGGCACAGCACCAGGCAGTGTGGCAGTGTTTCTGTTGTTCTCAGGGTCACGATGAGCCAGAGCTGATACGGGGCTCTGATAGCGACAGTCTGCTCCTGGCCTTGAGTGAGGAGGAAAGAGACCCTGCTTACCGTTTCAAAGGAGAAAGGGGCTCCAACAAAGTCAAGGATGAAGGAGACTACACGTTTGGAATTGCAAATAAAGTGGAATCCTTTGATGTTCCTCTCTAACACTGTGAACAAGCAGTTCTGGGAGAGAGTTTTACTGTTTGGGGAGGGTAGAGGAAGCACAGGGGCTATTAAATGAAATGATGCACATAAAACAGCGCAGTGCCTACTGCATAGCATGCACTTCATAACGTAGATATTATTATTATTTTTGGTTATCAACATTTTCATGATTATAGCCTTTTTTCTTAAAGGGGCTTTTTAAAAAATGAATCTTTTTTCCCTAAACTTACAGAAGTGAAAAAGTTTAGTTTCTTCCAATCTTGCTTTTGTCTTCTTCTACTGTTCCCTCCCCAGATCATTCGCCTGTTCAAATCCAGGTAGTGGAAAGCATGGATAGTGTAAGTGGAAGCTCTCCACACTCAAATCTGAACGTAACTGTGAGGTATCACAGCATGTCAATAATAGGCCTCAGGCACTTTTAACTATATCTCGGGGTTAAACACCAATCCTGCCTGGCAAGTTAGGGCCTCTCACACTAACCCCCCACCACTATTGGCTCACCAAGCTCTGTACTATTTTCTTTTTCACCTTCTTTCTAATTTTACCTAACTAGTGCATTACTCCTCTGAAGTAACAATGGCTGAAGCCACTTAATCTATGCATACATAGGCACATAGCTTTAAGAGAATGTAATGGTAAGAGCTTCCATGACTGTAGGTATTTTCAATACTTCTTAAATTTGGATGTCAGATTTTGTACTCATTCCTTCTACCTTTATGGAGAATAATCCATAGATAGAGAACTTTCATTCTATCCCCCTAATAAATATACAAAATCTCCTGATGGCTTCATCTCCAAATTATTGCCAGACTGTGTGTGTGTGTGTGTGTAGAGCTACTTGTTCAATTAAGGAGCCTTAGTGTGTTGGTCTGCTAATTGCAAGGTCAACAGTTTGAATCCACCATCTGTTCCAAGGGAGAAAGATGAGGCTTTCTGCTCCTGTAAAGATTTACAGCCTAGGAAACCCACAAGTGTTCTGTCCTGTAGGGTGGCTATGAGTCAGACTTGACTTGCTGGCAATGAATTGTTCAATTTTAAATAGAAATTGCTGTTCAAAATATACCAGTCCAAAACCTTTCTAGAAAGAATTACAACTAGTTGTATAGAGATGAAGGACATGGATGTTAAATTCTTTAAAATAATGAAATAACAGACACACTTCAATTCTCAGACAATTATATAACACTAATTTCATTGGGCTATGTATTGCCAAAATATAAAGGCCTGGGGTGATATAGTTTATGCATAAGTTCTGCTTTAAATATTTTAATAATTATGAAGCACAGCATTTCTGCTTAAATTATATGCTACCTATAATTTTGGTTACCAGAACTAATATATTTATAATATTTCCTTCTTGTAGATGTTTTATCCATCTGTATAGGTATCTATCTCTATATATGTATATAAATCTTTCCCAGCCCGGTAAAAATTTAAAAATTCCAAGCCATGATTGTAAGAGCTGAAGTAATGATTTTTGTTGTCACCAAAATCACAATATTTCAGCAACTGTCAAAAACAGTAAAAAATTATCCCCTTAATTTTTGAATGTACTCTTAGTGTAACTCTTAACACCTCGTGTCCATGTTTGGGTGTCTGGCCTTCACCACAGCCGAGTGCAGTTATTATGAGCCATTCAAGGTCATGGTTTTTTTTTCAGGAGAGTAAGCAAGTAGTGTGTGTTCAGCAAATGTTTGAGTGTGTGAATGGATAAATACTAGCCAGAAATGAATTGCTGTCTAACATGCTGACTTTCACAAAACTCCCAAGAACCCCTTCTTGTCTGTCAGCTTTGTATGGTTGGACAGGTGTCCTTTGGCACGGAGGCAGGCAGAAGCTGCATCCCATGGAGAGGCTCCCACCCCACAGGGGTGGTCAGACAGTGCCTGCACAGCTGCTCCCCTCTAATCGCCAGGCTGACCTGCTAGCCCGCTGCATGCTTCTTCCTTCCCAATAGCTCCCAACGTTGTTCAGATCCGGAGCAGCAGCTCTCAGAGAAGCGGACGACAGTTGCTGGTTTCTCCTCTTTCCTAGGGCCTTTTCGTATTCTGCGGCTAGACCTGATCTATCTAAAACGTAATCTGGTCCTACCACCTGCTGGCTTCACATAGGCAAAAACAGACTTACTCAGTGTTTAAGCACTAACCAAATAATTAGTTATCTAGTTAGTGGTTAAGTGTTGGGCTGCTAACCACAATTGTCAGCAATTTACAACCAGCAGCCACTGGTTTACTACTACTCCCATAAAGAGTTAAACGGAAAAACATCTCACTGCCATCGACTGATGACTCACAGTAACCCAAAAGGGCAGGGAAGAACCACTTTGGTGGGTTTCTGAGAACTGTAATTCTTGAGGGGAGTAGAAAGCCTCCTCTTATTTTCTGAACGGCTGACCTTGAGGACAGCAGCCCGACGAGTGACCCTCCATGCCACCAGGGCCTGTCAATTACTGGGAAGAGCAGCATCCTAGAAACAGACGTCTCAATCAATGCAAATCACCTAAACACGGTGTTTCCTCATCTTTAACGTGGTGATGGAAGCAGCACTCTCCATGGACGATCATTTAGATCAGTGGTTCTCAACCTTCCTAATGCCGAGACCTGTTCGCACAGTTCCTCGTGTTGTAGTGACTCCCACCCATAAAATTATTTTCATTCCTACTTCGTAACTTTAATTTTGCCCATGTTACGAATCCTCATGTAAATATCTGATATACAGGATGTATTGGGCGACCCAAAGGGGTCGCAACCCACAGGTTGAGAACCGCTGGTTTAGAGGATTTAGTCAGATACTCTGGCACTTAGCAGAGTGTCTGGAAAATAGTATTGAAGAAATGGTGGCGGGGCCACATCTAACCTTCTTGAGCTTTGGTAGGGAAAACGAGAATCCAGCTCCGTGCCAGCCCCAGGCTGATTGCCACAAAGCAGAGGTCAGCCATGCCTCCACGCTCCATCCTTCTTGATCCTCTCCTGACACCAACTATTCCTCTCACTGCACTCTACTCGTTACTGGGTTTGATAATCCATTGCTTTGTCCACACACAGCTCACAGACCAGGCTCACAATTAATGTGGTTTATGTGTTAGCCCGGGTTGACTAGAGAGACAAATCCAAAGACACTCAAATGTGTGTAAGAGAGAGCTTTATACCAAAGAGAAATTGTATATTGAGAAAACATTCCAGCCCAGCCAAATCAAGTCCATAAGTCTGATATTAGCCCATATGTCTGATACTAGTGCATAAATTCATCTTCAGACTCACACAGCAAATGCGATAATGCTGAATGCAGGAAGATCACTGGCTGATGGGTGGAAAGTCTTATGGATCCAGTGGCGGTGGAAGCATCTCAGTGCTGGTGTGGGTCTCCACGTGGCTCCTCCAGCTCTCGAGTGTGTCTCCTCAACAGGAAAGTTAAGCAGAGAGAAAGTGTGGGCCCCCCCTCCAGGGAGAAAGAAAGTTCCCAGAATCCTCATGAGAAGACCATGCCCACAAAGAGGCATCATCAGGCTGGGACCTGATTGACCCGATCCACCCTGTTACTCTTAATAGCCTCAAGTTGACAGGAGATTGTGTAACTACCACATTTTATTAGGGAAGCTCATTGCTCACAGTATGATAATTTCAGTTCTTTTATCTGCAAAGCCTCTTCTCAGCCAAGCTGACCCATGTGTCTGTCCCTATCCCTCTGCCTTCCAGCCACATAGTCCCTTGGCCTCTGTCTCTGTGGGTTAGGAAGCTTCCTTGATACACTGCCTCACAACCTCTGTCTTGGCCTCAGCAATGCTCCTCTGCTCTGTCTCATGGTCTCAGCACAACTTCTCTGACCTCTCATGGTCTTGGTGCTGCGGCCTCTGGTGCTTCTGCTGCCTCCACGGCTTCCGACAGGGAGCCTGTGCACGCTCCAGCGGCAGCTCTTCTTCTTGATGATCATCGGTCTCTTCCTCTCTGCTTCTGGGGTGTCACTCTTATACCCAGAGGAATGGCAAGCCTCACAGCAACGCTATGCATGATAAAGTGAAACACTGCCTACTCCTCTTCCGTCCTGACAACGATTCCTCTGTTTGAGTTCCTCATTGCAACCAGTGGGCCAACCCATCTCATTGAGAGTCTTTCCTCTTCTTTCCTGACCTTCCACTTCACAAAGTTTGAGGACCCTCTCTTCTACTGAAGACTGGTGCCTTCTGTTAACATGTCCAAAATACAAAACACAGAGTCGCCCCATCCTACCTTCTAAGGAGTATCATAGCTCTACTTCTTCTAAGAGATTTGTTCACTTTTCTGTCAACTGTAAATTCATTATTCTCAATGGACATTCTTTAGGGGCAACGACTTTCTTCCATCTTCATGAGACCATAGGCTTTACCTGCTAACAGAACTGACAAGAATATTGAATCTTTACAGATATCACCTGTGATGGGTTGACTCTGGTCTGTACCTTGCTAATGGGGAGAGGATCATGAGTGTGGTCCGTGAGAGGACTGGTTTGCAAAAAATCCCTTGACTGCTACCCGTCTCAGTGTCCCTCACTATAATTCTCCACTGGCAGGTCAGGGGGTGGCGTGCGAGCAGCTGTGTCATTTGGGGTGGCAGGGCAGCTCCTCAGAAGCAGAGCTTTTTGTCAATAATGAAGTCCTTTCCATAGTGGGAAATCTAGTAGAAAAAGGCGGCTCTCGCCGTTTCTTCTTGTCGCTGACATATGTCCCTTCACCACTGCCTGAGAAAGAGCTTTGTGCAAAGGACTGAACAAACAATGACATTTTCCAAAGGCAGCCGTAGCGTCTGATGTGTATCTGGAGCCTGGTCTGCAAACACAGCTCCAGTTGACTAGATGAAGGGTTTGTGGGAACAGACCTGAATTTGTCAGCCTGTCCACCTGTCAGTTTCCATATGTCAGTCTCCAGGCTGGTCCGCTTGACTGATTGAAGTACAGATGAGCTATCCTAAAATGGACAACATATGTACATGTCTGCAAATTAAAGCAAAATACACCCACAGACAGTTCCTTACTGGCCAACAGCCATGTGTGTGCATCAGTGTGAGCAGTGAGCCAACAGGCAGCACGGGATGAGGTGCTCATTCCATCCTGTTATCCTTAGAGGCGTGCATGGCTGCGCTAAGATCTATAAGGTTAGGAAAGAGCAGATAGAGCTATTATCAGGGTAGAAATAACAGTTCTCCCCTGTCTATGTTTTAATAAATATCTGCGTGTATGTCTGTCGTACTAGGAACAGGTTGCCATTGTACATAGAGAGCTGTGTTTTGAGGCTAAGTATAAGCCTAGAAGCAATAAATTCAATTTTGGTCAGTGGAATTAATGGATAACATTTTTCTAATTACTTAAATTGTACTGTAAGGTCTCTCATAATGTCACAACTTTTATTACTTTGTTACACATTTGAACATGATTCCAACGAGAGACCACCAACTGTTTCCTGTGAAATTGATTCCGGTTCTCAGTGCCTCGACATGTGTCAGAATAAACCTGTGTCCGTCCCTTAGGGTTTTCAGGGCTGTGGCCATCAGGAGCGGATTGCCAGGCCTTTCTTCCGAGGGTCCTCCTGAAGGGTTAGAGCCCCAACGTTTAGTGAGGATTTGAGCACTTAAACTGTGTTACCAAAGGTCAGTATTGTTTCTAAAAACAAACAAAATACAAATGCAGAATACCAATATCATGAAATCAAGTTGTAGAAGTATTCCAATTTTCCACTGCTGCTATATAGAAACACAAGCGTTCTTTTAATAGTCACACTGTTTCTGGTAACCTGCAAAGGCTACTTATTGATGCTGGTTAGTTACCTTTCTGCACAAAACAGTCTGGTTTCTTCTTTAACAGATGATATATGAGAGAGTTTGAAAAAGTTCATGGAAAAATTCTACTTTCTTTTCATTCCATTTTTCCATGAACTTTGTGAAGCCCCTTCATAAATACCATTTGTGTAAGTCTATTTACATTATTGCAATGTGGTGAAGAAAGCCGGTGGTGCCCGGCTATCAAAAGATATAGCGTCTGGAGTCTTAAAGGCTTGAAGTTAAACCATGTAGCTCAGAAGCACAAAGCCCACATGGAAGAAGCACACCAGCCTGTGTGATCATGAGGTGTCAAAGGGATCAGGTATCAGGCATCAAAGAACAAAAAATCAAATCATTGTCAATCAGGGGGGAGTACACATTGAGAACCCAAGAAGATCCATCTGTAGGCAATTGGACATGCCCTTACAGAAGGTCGCAGGGAGAAGACAAGCCAGTCAGGGTGCAATGTAGCAATGATGAAACATACAACTTTCCTCTAGTTCCTAAATGCTTCCTCCTCACCCCCTTACCCCCGACTATCATGATCCCAATTCTACCTTACAAATCTGGCTAGACCTGAGGATATACACTGGTATAGAAAGGAACTTGAAACACAGGGAATCTAGGACAGATGATCCCTTCAGGACCAGTGGTGAGAGCGGCGATACCAGGAGGGTGTGGTGGAAAGGGGGAACTGATTACAAGGATCTACATATAACTTTCTTCCTGGGGGATGGACAACAGAAAAGTGGGTGAATGGAGATGTCGGACAGTGTAAGATATGACAAAGTAAATTAATAATTTATAACTTATCAAGGGTTCATGAGGGAGGGGGGAGAGGGGAGGGGGAAAATGAGGAGCTGATACCAAGGGCTCAAGTAGAAAGCAAATGTTTTTAAGCATGATGAGGGTAACAAATGTACAAATGTGCTTGACACAATGGATGGATGTATGGATTGTGATAAGAGTTGTATGAGCCCTCAATACAATGATTTTTTTTTTAAGTTAAAAAGGTATGGTTAGAGCAAGCATCCTTGTCTTGTTAAAAACTTTAGGTGAAAAAAAACTAATGTTTCATAATTAAGTACAACTTCATCTGTAGATTTCAAGATATCTTTTATCAGCTTGAGAATTTCTTCTATTCCTAGTTTGCTCAGTACTTTTATCATGAAGGAGGGTTGAACTTTGTCAGATTTCTACTGAGATAATATCTGCTGAGCTATAGCTCTTCTCATTAATTCTTCTAATGTGGTGTATTATACTGTTGATTGATTTTTAAAACATGAAACCAAGCTTGCATTACTGGAATATGCAATATTTCTAATGGAATGCTATCTTTCATGTGTTCCTGAATTCAGTTTTCTAGTATTTTCCTTCAGATATTTTTATGGTTAATTTTGACAAATTTAAAATAATCTAAATGAGCATTTAGAATTCAAACAAAAATCATCTCATTATTATTTTCTCCCTTTAACAAAAAATGTTTTCTCATGTCCTATAACTGTAGAAAGATCATATTGTCATTTTAAACATTTTTTAGCATGACCCTTATGTGTTCATTTTTATTGTTAGCATTTACAGAGTGCTTATAATGTGCTAAAGAAGTCCCAATGGAAAAGTGGGGTAAGCATTGGACTGCTAACCCCATGGTCTGCCGTTCAAATCCAACAGCTGTTCAGTGGAGTAGAAATGAGACTGTCTGCTCCCATAGAGGTTTATAGCCACGGAAGCCCTGGAGTTGGAATCAACTCAATGGCAGTGGGGTTTTTTGGTTTTTACTATGTTCCAAAGGTTATACTAAGAACATCATTCTTGTGTTATTGTTGTTATTGTTGCTGTATTATTGCACGCCATCGAGGGGGTTCTGACCCAAAGTGACCTATGTACAACAGAAGGAAACACTGCCCAGTCCTGCATTCTTCTCACTGTTGTTCCTGTAGTTGAACCCATTGTTGCAGCCACTGTGTCAGTCTATCTCCTGGAGGGCCTTCCTCATTTTCACTGCCCCTCCATTTTATCAAACATGATGTCCTTCTCCAGGGACTGGTCTCTCCTGACAACATTTCCAAGAATGTAAAACAAATTCTCACCATCCTTACCTCTGAGGAACACTCTGGCCACACTTCTTTCAAAACAGTCCTTTTAGCAGTCCATGGTACTTACAACATTCTTCTCCAGGAGCACAATTAAAAGGCATCAATTCTTGTTCAGTCTTCTTTATTCAATGTCCAACTTTCACATGCATGTGAGGTAACTGAAAATAGCATGGCTTGGATCAGGCATACATTAGTCCTCAAAGTAACATCCTTGCTTTTCAATACTCTAAAGAGGTCTTGTGAAGTAGATTTACCTAATACAACACATGTTTTGATCTCTTGACTACTGCTTCCATGAGCATTGATTGTGGATCCAAGCAAGACAAAATCCTTGACAACTTCAACCTTTTCTCCATTTATTATGATGTTACCCATTACCCCAGTTGTGAGGATTTTAGTTTTCTTGATATTGAGTTGTAATCTATACTGATGGCTGCAATCCTTGATCTTCATTAGAATATGCTTCAAGTCCTCCTCACTTACAGCAAGAAAAGGTTGTGTCATTTGCATATTGCAGGTTGTGAATAAGCCTTCCTCCAATCCTGATGATACATTTTTCTTCATATAATCCAGCTTCTCTGATTATTTGGTCAGTTTACAGATTGAATAAGTATGATGAAAGGATACACCCTATGCTGCACACCTTTCCTGATTTTAAACCATGCAGTATTCCATTGTTTAGTAGTCCTTTATTCTGTCCAAACAACTGCCTCTTGATCCATGTACAAGTTCTGCAAAAGCAAATTGTGTCAGATTGCTTAATATTTCAAACAGTGCTATCTAGTATACATTAACAACCTCACTCACCACTTGTCTATCACTTCAATGTACTGTGGTGGTTTGCAGGTTGCCTGGATGCTGGAAACCCTGACACCAGTATTTCACATACTACTAGCATCCATCACTGTAAACAGATTTAAGCAAAGTCTCTAGATTAAAACAGTCTAGCAAGAGGGGTTTGTTGATATGATCTAGAAAATATTATCAGGTGAAAACCTTAGGAATAGTCGTGAAACGCTGAGACAGTGCAGAAGATGGGCTCCTCGTGGGGAAGAGCTGCCAATTCAGAGTAGACTAAACCTTGATGGTGTAGATATAGTAAAGCTCTCAGGTTCTTCATTTGCTGTTGTAGCTCAACTCAGTATGAGAAAGAAACAGCCGCACACATTCTTTGATACTTAGAAGGCAGCACATGGCTCAGTGCCTAGAACAATGGGCTCAAGTGTAACCATGCTTATGAAGATGGTGCACACCCGGGCATTGTTCCATTTCATTGTACAGGAGGGCTGCTGTGAGTCAGAACCAACTCAAAAGCAGCCAACAGCAGCAGCAGCAGCAGCAGCAGCAGCAATCTCCCAATTTTACATATACCATATATACTCGAGTATAAGCCAACCCGAATATCCGCCGAGGCACCTGATTTTACCACAATAACTGCATAAGAAAATGTGCTAAAAAACTCGGCTTATACACAAGTATATATGGTATATATAGTAAATGATCCAGGAGCCTAAGTGATAGAATTGGAATTTCATATGGAACCTTTATGATTTCAGAAACATTTAATCATGGTGTTCTTGCTTTCATTGTCATCCAAAGATTTGATAAAAGGATTTACTTGTTGTTTGGGTGTGATAGCTAAGGTTTTGTGTCAACTTGGCCAAGTCAGGATTCTCAGTAGTTTGGCAATTAACACCTAAACTAACATGAAGAAATCTGAGCCAATCAGTTGTAAGGTGGAATGCACCACCCTTACTTGGGTCATAGTCCTGCTACAATTAAAAAACAATTTCTGCCTTCTGAAATAGGGATTCCATAGAAAAGCTTTGTTTTTTGTTGGTTCTCAATCCTACATCTGGCTCACTGAACCCAAGCTCTTTGGACTTGAACCAACAGCCTCCCATATTGCCTGCTGATCCTGGACAGAGGCCTGGCATCCGACCTGCTTACCTTGGACTCATTTGCTTCTGCAGACACAAGCTTGACTTGCTGAGCTTGGATTTATCTGTCTCTGTAGCTACAAGTCTGTGGTCTTCCTGTCAATCTGGGGTTGGTCAGCCCCCACAGGTATTCAAATCGGGAGAAGCCTCCAGCTGAACACCTGGCCCATAGACTTGGGCCCTGCCGGATATTGGAGTTGCCCCTTTCTACAACTATGTAAGCCATTTTCTTGATGTAAATTTCATTCTGTCTATGCATGTATAATCATCCCTGCTTTTGCTTCTCTAGAGAGCCCCACCTAAAACAGTGATCACCTTCTAACTTGGAGTGAATAACAAGTGTATTAGCTCACTGTGGCTGCTATAACAAATCACCATTAACTTAGTGGTCTAATATAATAGGAACTTATTCACTCACAGATGTTTAGGCCAAAATTTTGAAATCAAAATATAGATTTGGCCACCTTCCGTCTGGAGGTTCTATAGGGTAATCTATTCTTGACTCTTCCAGCTTCCAGTCACCGTGGACATTTCTTGGCTTCTGGCCATATTTCCCTGTGCTTTATCTTCACATTATCTTGTGTGTGTGTGTGTGTGTGTGTGTGTGTGTGTGTTCTCCTCCTCCATCTGTCTCAAATCTCTCCTTTAGGACACATTTAGCAAACACCCCAATAACCTAGACCATCCTCTAAAGATCGTTTAATCATAGTATTTCCATAAAGTTGTAGGGATAAAGTTGACTATACCTTTGTAGGGACATTGAGAAAACAACAACCTGTCTACCATAGAATGCATGTGCGTGACACATGTGCCACAATTCATAAGCACGGGAAAGTTGTCCATTGAATATGCAAGACCGAAGAAGAATCTGTATGTTTGAATTATGGTGCTGGCAAAGAATACTGCAAGAGCCATGGACTGTCAAAAGAGCAGCCAAATCTGTCTGGGCAGAAGTACAGCCAGAATGCTCCTTCGGAGGGAGAACAGCGAGACTTTGTCTCATGTATTTGGGCATGCTATCAGGAGAGACCAGTCCCTGCAGGGTTGGTGAAGTGGAAGGGCAGCAAAAAATAGGCAAACTCTCCACTAGTTGAATTGACACAGTGGCTGCAACAGTGGACTCCAATGTCGCAGCAATGTGGGGTTAGTGCCGGATGGAAGTGTAATGCTTTGTTTTCACAGGGTTGCTATGAGCTGAGAACAACTCAACAAGAACCACACAAGGGTGTCACAATTGAAAACAGCACACTTTTCACAAAACAAATATTTTTCTTCAGATTAAAACCCACAGGCTTATTCAATTACATAGGCGAGCTCATCTGCTCAGTTCTACACCTACTCAGTCTGTAAAATTGCATCCCAACATTTCATTCTTACCTGCATCATGGCACTATGTAAAAGTGCATAAAAGATGCGTGTTTTATATACATCTTATCATAATTAAATGAGCCAATGTATGTAAAGATAACTGGCTGGCACAGTACATAATTCCTAATAGCATCGTTCTCCTCTTTCTCTTCTGAAAAGAACACTACATACTTTCTGTATTGCCAGAGTATGTTACACAGCAAAGCTTAGATCAGCAGTTTTCACTTCAAGCAAGAAGGGCAAATACAGATAATAACTATTTAAATAATTAATAGGCTGGAACAAACCATTCACTGAAGCAATGCATGAGAAATCAGAATTCTCTGCCATGACCTAATCTGTGCTTGTGGTCAACAATACATTTCCCTTTTCTATTTCAGGGAAGATGAATAATACTGGGTGAAAAACAGGCCTGGTCAGGCCTGGAAAAGGGTATACCAGTAAATCGTAGCTATTGCTATTGAAGTTATCATCACTGACTTGTGTTCAAGAAGACACCACTGGTAGAACTACGATTCATACAGAAGAGCAGATGTGAATGTGATTCAGAGGACTCGTAAATAACCCTGTTCATTCCATAGTACCAATTTAGTTCCTCTTACATCTTGGGCTAAATGGTTCCATTCATCGGCTCCATAGGCTGGTAACATCAAGCTTAAAGATTTAATCTCTATGTGGCCTTTTGCCCATGATCACAGACTAAAAACCCTGATGTCAAGCAGAGGTCTCATAAACAGGAGCCTTTGGCAAAAAGGGAAGGGTCCATGAAGGCTGTTCTTGGTATTTAAAGCAAACTTCTACTCTGCTTCCCACCAGTTAACTGTGAGTCTCTCACAGATTTTCTCCACATTCTCTCTCTCTTTTTAAAAGTGGGTGAGGGCTTTTCCTGGGAATCTTGCACAGACCCATGGATTCAGCTATGTCCCAGGACCCTCCAATCTGAAAAATTCAAACTCCAGCCTAAACATGTCTGATTACTATCTCTAAATCCCCCTGTGGTCTTCCGAGATGCCCCTCAAGCAAGCTTATCCCACTGTTAAGATAGCATGCAGTCTATCCTTGCCCGTTCCCCCAGGACCTCTACAGGATTGCTCTCCTGTTGCAGGGATGCATTGCTTTTCAGGCACTACTCAGTATCTCGTCCATGCGTACTCTCAAGCATACATTGTGCTTCAATCCTTGGTGCCTGCTAAAGGCAGACAAGAAACTCCCTAGATCCGAGATGAGAGAAACACACTCCTTTGCCAGCATCCCATCTTCCTGTGTGGGGTGACAATCAGAGTATGTTCTGTTGTTCGGTCCATTGAGTCAGTTCCAACTCATAGCAACCCTATGGAAAATAGAACAGAGCACCGTCCAGGCCTGCTCCATCCTCATGATGATGTTTGAGCCCGTTGTTGCAGCTACGGTGTCACTCCAGCTGTTTGGCTTTCATCTTTTTCACTACTTTTCTATTCTACCAACCATGATGTCCTTTTCCAGTGACACCCTGCTCTTAATAACGTCAAAAATACTTGAGAATAAGCCTTGCCGTATTCCCTTCTAAAGAACATTCTCGTTGTACTTCTGGCTGTCCATGATATTCCTCACCAGCACCATGATGCCAACGAATGGATTCTTCTTCTGTCTTACTGATTCGGTGTCAACTTTCACATGCATATGAGGGGACTGAAAAATACCATCATTTGGGTCAGACACTGAATACAATGCACCCTTTGATTTCTTGACTGCTGCTTCCATGAGCATTGATATGGATTCAAGCAAGAAGAAGTTCTTGACAACTTCAATCTTTCCTCTGTTTATGATAGTCCATTTTCTTTACATTAAATTGTAACCCATACTGAAGGCTATAATCTTTGATCATCATCAACAAGTGCTTCAAGTCCTCATTCAGCAAGCAAGGTTGTCTCATCTGTATACCACAGGTTGTGACTAAGCCTTCCTCCGATCCTGATGCTGCACTCTTCTTCATATAATCCAGCTTCTTTGGTAATCCAGCTCAGCATATAGATTGAGCAAGTATGGTGAGAGGACACACCCTGATGCACACCTTTCCTGAGTTTAAACCATGCAGTATGGCCTTGCTCTGTTCACACATCTGCCTCTTGCTCTGTGTACAAATTCTGAATGAGAACAATGAAGTGTTCTAGAATTCTCATTCTTCAAAGTTATCACGGTTTATTATGGTCCAGATAGTCAATGAAACACAAGTAAACATGTTTCTCATATTCTCTGACACCAGCAATGATATCCCTTGTTCTACGACCTCTTCTGAATCCAGCCTGAACTTCTGGCAGTTCCCTGTCAGTGTACTGCTACAACCACTACTGGATGTACTTAAGCAACATTTTACTTGTGTGCAATATCAGTGATATAGTTCTGTAGTTTGAACATTCTGATGGGTCACCTGTCTTTGGAAAGGACACACATATGGATGTCCATCTTCCAAATTTCCTGGTTTCTTCAGCTTTCTGAAACCCTTCAGTGGGTATTCTGTCAATTCCAGGAGCCTTGTTTTTGGCTAATGCATTTACTACAGTTGGAACTTCTTCCTGCAGCACCATTTTTCTTGCTTATATGAAACCTCCTGAAATGATGGGCTGTCAACTAGTTCTTTCTGGTACCGTGACTCCCTGTGTTCTTTCTATCTTCTCTTGATACTTCCTGCATCATTCAATAGTTTTCCTATTGAATCTTGTTTACATGCTGGAAGCTATGTCACTGGTATTTCAAATGCCAGCAGGGTCACCCAACGTGAATGGGTTTCAGCATAGCTTTCAGAGGAAGGACAGTAAAAGAAAAAGGAATAAGCTATCGATTTCTGAGAAATTAGTCCCTGAAATCCTTATGAATAGCAGCAATACCCTATCAGACACTGAAAACAATCAGAGTATAGGTCTAGTCAAAGAAGTTTTCTCTGTTTCCTCCCCACCCCCACCCCCACATCCTGATCCCAATTCTACCTTGCAAGTCTGGCTAGACCAGAGGATGTACACTGGTACAGATAAGAACTGGAAACACAGGGAATCCAGGGCGGGTGATCCCTTCAGGACCAGTCATGCGAGTGGCGATACTGGGAGCGTAGAGGGAGGGTGGGTTGGAAAGGGGGAACCGATTACAAGGATTACATGTGACCTCCTCCCTGGGGGACAGACAACAGAAAAGCAGGTGAAGGGAGACGTCGGACAGGGCAAGATATGACAAAATAATAATTTATAAATCATCAAGGGCTCATGAGGGAGGGGAGAGTGGGGAGGGAGGGGGAAAAATGAGGACCTGATGCCAGGGGCTTAAGTGGAGAGCAAATGTTTTGAGAATGATGAGGGCAATGAATATACAAATGTGCTTTACACAATTGATGTATGTGTGGATTGTGATAAGAGTTGTATGGGCCCCTAATAAAATGAGTTAAAAAAAGAAGTTTTCTCAAAATCCTTTCCAGTCTCCAATGACCCTACGCTCTCATAACCTCAGTAAGAGTTGTTTAACTAGTTCTGTGAACTGCTACTACATACTACATACCTGTGTCAAAAATTAGAGAGGTGATGTCTCATTGGAATGTTCCAGCTCTCAAAAAGCTGTAGGACTTTTATAAGGTAGCCTTCATGTGTCTCCCTCTTGTTTTCCACGCCACCATCCTGTGCCTACAAAGGTAAAATCTTGCCATGTTGACACTTTATGCATTTATACGTGTGGCTTATTCAGCTCCAGGTGCTGCAGGCAGACTTTCCCCATAAGCAGTATTCATTTGTGAATTGTATAAGCCACAATTTCATCACTTGTGCTGTAATCAAACAAACAGCAGGGATGGAAAGAACTGTGGCTGACCAAAACTGAGTTAATTATAGCCTTGCTCATTTTAAAGAAACATTCAATCATAAAGGAATATGAATAGCCTGGTAATTATTCCTGATCTTCATTCCCAGAATATAGCACTTAGAAAATTGATACCTCATTAATTGACATCGTTTAGCTTCAGAGGAAGTACACCGTGCTGGTGCCAGCCTTGTTCCCTGTCTCTGCATTGCTCCTTCCGATTCACGGACTTGTTTCACCCCACTCACATTTCAACCCATCTCTCGATGTCAGGAGCGTATTTGTTTTCTGTGCTAGTTTTTGCTGTAAAAATTACCATAATTTAGTAGCTTAAAACAACACAAATTTATTTTCTTACAAATCTAGAGGTCAGGTGTCTAAAATGGGTTTCAATGGTCTACTTGCAAGGTGTTGGCAGAACTGTGTTCCTTTATAGAAGTTCTAGGGGTGGAGGGGACAAAAGGGAAAGGAGGGAAGGATTAAATTTTCTTGAATGTCTTGACTACTAAAGACTGAACCCTTGAGCTGTGGTGCCTCTCATAATCAGAATTATCAGTGGCCATTATCATTACTCACTCTTTCTCATAGCACATCATTCTGACCTCTGCTTTCGTTGTCGCATCTTCTTCTCTGACTCTTTTGACCCCCCTCTTCCACTGTTAAAGACCTTATAGTTACATTGGTGCCACCTAATAATTCTGAAGACTCTATATTAAAGCCAGGTACAACTTTAAATTCTCTTTGAGATTTAATATAATATGTTCATAGGTTCTGGGGATTGTGATATAGACATTTGGGAGGAAAGGGGCATTATTCTGCCTATCACAGTCTGGCCTCTGATCCAAATTTCAGGTTCCCAACCCATTACAGAATTAATTCAAAATCTAAAACATCTCAAAATTCTCAAGTCGTATGATCTACCTATTGTAAATCGAGTATAGATGGGAATCTGAGCAAATTCCATCCTACTGCACAATTTTATGTCTATCTGTATACCTGTGAAACTTGTGGAACAAGTTACCTGCTTTTAAAATACATAAGTTACACAGGCATTGATAACAGTTATAGACATTCCTAGTAATATATATATGAAAATAAAGAGAGAAAAAGAAGTCATCAGGCCAAGAAATATCAAAATCCAGATGAGCAAACTTCATTTGATTTTAAGGTCCAGGAATAAGCTGTGATTTGCATGTCACCCTCAGATATCATCCTTCTTTTTTCATTGAAAAATAGGATTTCGCAACTGAGAAGTATTATCAACCTGTTTCCTGCCAACAGAATTTGAGGGTGGGGGGTGTGTAGGAAGCTACAGTTTTCTCTTATTTTTAACCTTTCTCCACTTTGGTTCAAGTTTGCAGTGTTTCTGCTCATATAACATTCTCAAAAAATTCACAACCGATTCTGAACAAATGTGTCATGGAAGGACAACCAAAATGCTCCTAAGAAGTAAAGGTGGCAAGACTTCATCTTACATACTTTGGACAAGTTATCAGGAGAGACCAGTCCCTGGAGAAGGACATCCTCCTTGACAAGCATAGAGTCAGCATGAAAGAAGACCCCCGACAGAGAGGGATTGACACCGTAGCTACCACAATGGGCTCACGCATGGCAGAGAGTAAGGCTAGTGTAAGACCAGGTTGCCATGAGCCAGTATTGACTTAATGGCCCCCAACGAGGAACCATGTGGGATCAAGCTGACAACAGCAACTCAATTACATAAGACCCTCAGGGAGTTTATGTTAATGAAGGAAGAACATCTCAGAAAAGGAGCCTGAGAATGGTTGTAGAACTTGAGGAATCAAGTACATCTGGAAACTCAAGTTGGTACACGTTTTTGCTGTATATCGTCTCAATAACAGCAAAATGAATAAAAAGTTTAAAAACAATGGAAGGGCATGACCAGGTATTTTTTCTAACATTTTGAAATTCATTTTGTAACAAGTAGACTTTTATTTTTGAACATGAATTCATTTGTTGGATACTTTTAAAAAATGTAGTGTAACCCCATTCTGTCAAAATATGTGAGAAAATGTCTTTAATTAAAGAAAGGTAACACTATTCATGATGACTTGCTTAGTTATAGTGTTAAGAATTATAAAATCGAGCAACAAAATGTTGTGATTGTTTAAGTTCATCTTCAATTTCACTGTATAAATATTAAATATTCATTTGAGTCTACAATTAAAATTACTATTCTGAAATAATTAATTTTATCCATTCTCGTTTTTTAAATGCTGTCTTCTATTGAAAATATCTCCTGAATTTAAAAGGAATACATCATAAGAGTATTTTTTTTAATTAGGAAGTACAAAAATAAAAATGCAAAGAGTAGAATTCATAATCTTATTCTCCAGAAAAATAGTTTAACATTTTGAGGTTGTTTTCTATTCATACATCTATCTGCAGCTAAAATTTGAAAAATTTTCTGATATGATAGATTTTCTTTTATTTATTCTATTTTTAAAAATATGAAAATCTCCATATAATTAAATATTGCATAATTTAAATATTAAATAACACTTATTTGGTAAAAAGGGAAAATATTAACAGAGATCATAGTGTTTAGTCAATACCTATTGTTATACATTTTGTTGTTATTTACCAAAATAACATTGACTAAAGGACTGATAAGATATCATTCATACCATCCCTGCATATTAGACTCCAGCTATGATTCTAATGTTTCCCTCTGCAAGCACTAAGCCTCTGAGTATCCTAGTTTCCCTAAGACTATCTCATCTTTCTAAAATAAACAGGCAAGAAAAATACACCAAAAAAAAACCCCACCTGCCATTATTTTAATACAATTTTCAATTTAAGAGGTAAAGTCATCTTATTGAGGCACTGCATGTTTAAGTATGAAAGCCCAATAATTTAAACTTTCCATAGATATTTCCCTTTAGAAATATGGTATTCATTTCTAATTGTTAAATTTTATGCAGTAAGAGAGGTCAATGCTTGACATAAGTGGTATTATAATTTCAGCCAGTAAATGGCATTATAATTTCTCTCTAATTTTAATTAAATCTCATAAATATATTAAATTATTGTACTTGGAACCATTTGGGGTTCTCAAACTCTATAATCATAGAGAAGTAGCAGAACATCTCTGCATTAATTTTCTCAACCACAAAATATGCCTTCCAGATCAATAATCAATAAAATGGTATTGGCAAAACACATAGCAAAGTCTATAGCACCCAAGTCATATCTATGATTAACTATTTTAATTTATGTTCGCTTCAATAAGGTGCTGAAATAACCTTATAGTAGAGGATATCTGTTCAGCATTCAATCAAGAATAAACCTCAATTGGATCAGTGAATTATTTGAGTAGGGATCTGTATTAGTCTAGGTACTTTGGAGAAACAAATCCACAGCGACTCATGTATGAGAGAGAGTTTTATGTAAAGAAAATGTGCGTCACGAAAACATCCCAACCCAATGCTGCCCAAGCCCACAAGTCCAACATTAACCCATTAACCCAACACCAGTCCACAAAGTCCTCCACCTCACAAAACAGAGGCAATGATACCGACTGCAGGAGGAAAGCTGAGTCAGTGAACGAACAAGCATCTCAGCACTAGCAGGGGTCTCCCTCCACACGGCTGCTCCAGCACCCAGAGCTGCATCGGGATAGGTCCATGTAGCTTCTCCTTGGGGATGTCTTATAGGAAGTCAATCTTACAAGCTGAAGGAGGGAGCTGCTAAGGCAGCTGCACCCGATACAACCATCACAAAGCAAGAGACCCGAGAAGTAGAAAGGCGAGGCTCACCACCCATTTATCCCTCCGCCTTTCAATTAGCCCCACATGTGATTATCGGCCAGGCTGGCACAATTAACTAACTCAGGATCCTACATCAATTAGTGTTCTAAAAGGAAAGTCTAGAGCAGGCAATGGCAAATACTTGGCATGTTGTTGTTGTTGTTGTTGTTGTTATTGTGTACCACAGAGTGAGTTCCAACTCACAGCGACCCTATGTACAGTCGAACAAAACATTGCCTGGTCCTGCGCCATCCTCGCAAGTGTCCTTCTGTTTGAGCCCCTCCATGCAGCCACTGTGTCCGTCCGTCTTGCTGAAGGCCTTCCTCTTTTTCACTGCTCCGGTACTCTACCACGCATGATGTTGTTCTCCAGGCACCAGTCTCTCCTGACAACATGTGCAAAATGCATGAGACAAAGTCTCACCATCATTGCCTCTAAGGAGTTGTCTGGCTGTACTTATTCCAAGACAGGTTTGTTTGTTCCTTTGGCAGCCCATTGTACTTTCCATATTCTTTGCCAACACTGTCATTCAAATGCATCAGTTCTTCTTTGGTCTTCCATATTCAATGTCCAACTTTCACATGCACATGGGCTGATTGAAAATAGTATAGCTTCTTTCAGGCGCACTTTAGTCCTCAAAATAGTAACTTTGATTTTCAACACTTTAAAGAGGTCTGCTGTGGCTGATTTACTTAAGACAATGCGCCATGTGATCTCTTGACTGCTGCTTCTATGAGCATTGATTGTGGATCCCAGCAAGATGAAAACATTGACATCCTGAATCTTTCCTTCATTTGCCATGATGTTACCTAGTGGTCCAGTTATGAGGATTTGGGTTTTCTTTACATTGAGTTAGTTGTGATCCATACTGAAGGCTGCAACCCTGGATCTTCATCATCAAGTGTTGCAAGTGCTTCAAGTCCTCCAAAGCATAAGTCCCACCGATGCTAGCTTCTGTACTCATAGCAGACATTGCTAACTGATCCCAGCACTTTCACACTGGCCAGATACTTAGCCTCAGAATTTTCAACACAGTCTCCCATGCAGTCATTTCCATTAATCATCTACAGCATGGGTGGGCAAACATTTTCTGTAAAGAGCCAGTGAATATTTTAGACATTATGGACCATACGGTTCTAGTTGAAACTATTTGATTCTGCCCTTGTAACATAAAGGAAAGCAGCAAAGGAAAAAACATAAAATACATAAGTAAATTGGAGGGACTATCTTCCAATACATCTGTGTTTACAAAAATCAGCAAATTTGATTTGTGACCCATAGTTTGTCAAATTCTGGAATATCTCCTAAAACCAAAGGAAGTCAATATCATGGCCAATGGTGGTGAAAGTATTTCTAGAGAGTTTACACAAGTAGCATTTTAACAGCTTGGTGGTAGGAGGGCGGTGGAGAGGTGTGGCAGGGGTGGTGGTAATGTTGGGGGAGGGGTGCCGACTAGAAAAGCCCTGAAGAGTGGACCTGCTCTATTCTACTCTGAAATCATGCTGAGTAAATTGCACAGGCAAGTACATCTTTTTTCACTTGGACCTCAACTGATTCAGTGATTGTGCTCACTCAAAACCAACCTCACTGCGTCAACTCAGGATCCTATAGGACAGAGTAGAACTGCCTCTGTGAGCTGCTGAGACTGTAACTCTTTATGGGAGTAGAGAGTTCAACCTTTCTCCAAGTGACCCTGCGAGCATTGTACATTACTGTTAGCATGGATCAGCTGATGTCTCCTACCCAGACCATGTAATAGAAGTCCCACTATATCACATGATATTCTTTGCATTTGAGGCTCCTTCTTACATATACTCAAAATTCCAAAAGATCATTATAGACCCCCCCCATCCCCCCCAAATTAAAGAAACCCTGGAGTGTTTGCTCCTCTGCAGCATCATGCCATGAACGGAGTGACAAATAGGCATTGCCATAAGCTTTCACTCTCTCTTGGAAAACTACATCAAGTTCAAGGTTATGTTTTCTTCAATAGAGAGCTACATGGTTCATTGAGTATATGACATTACACAGGTTATTTTACCTTTTGTTCCATAGTTCCCTTATCTGTAAAACATAGATAATATCTGCCCTAGATACATCACAGGCTTTTATGAGATTCAAAGGGTAACTTTTTACTGAGGCTGATGAGTCACAAAACCACATCATTCATAGTGGCCCTTTTCAACATAATTTAAAAATCACCATTCGAATCCATCTTCACCACCTTAATTATTCACATGCAAGGACAAATATCAGGTTTACTATTGAGGAGTAGCCTTATGATGCAACCTTCAGTCCCAGTTCAAAGATGCTTATCCCGATGAGTGAGTGTTCTCTTACTTTCTTCATCCAAATTCTCAGCCTCTGGTGGCTGAGGCAATTCATATAAAAGCCTTCAGATGGATAATGGTCTTCACTGATATCTTGATACCAAGGTCGTTCCAAGTAGCCATTGAGTATTAGCAATTAGACAAATTTAAAATGATGAACCTATTTAAATCCTGCATGTTTATGCCAAGGAAGGTGATAATCAAATATTTTCAGACATAAGGGATTGAAGCAATGGCTGTTGCTGGGAAGCATTAGGTAAGAATTATTTACCATAAAAGCTTTGACTAGAGCAGAAAAGCCTTCCTAATTCAAATGGAAATCTCCTTCAAGAAAGTGAATAACTAATGGCATTATAAAATCAGAACTGTTGCTCTCCTTCCAAACCCCCTAAATTGCATGGAGATAGTATATCTAATTTCCGAGACAAATTCAGATTCTGCAAGGATTCTGAAGGCCTTTCAAAACAGTCCATAACAATCTACATTTTCTTTATAAATGCATTCACGAAAATGATAATATACACAGTACCCCCTTTTGGGCATCAAAGGAGCTCCCTGACAATGGCTGCTCTGGTGTCAGCACTTTTCTGACCTGTCTTCCTCACCCTACGAACTCTATTTGTGCCTTTGTAAAGCAGAATTGACAAATATTTGCTTTCCTTTCTCACAAGTATATAAAATGGTGGGTGATGGGGGGCGGGGGCAAAACTCCAGTAAGCATTCCAAATGATCTCCAACAACTTCACTAAGTTAGATAACCTTGTAAGCAGCATTGTCTCAAAATGACTTCTGTGATGAAAAGTCAAATAACACCTCTATTACCATTGGTTTTTTTCTTCCATTTAAGAGGCTTCCACCTCTTATGATTAAACAGTCTCTGCAGTTAACAGCTTTCTTACTATTTACTCATAAACTAGCTAGATGAGAGACCTTATTATATAAAAACCAGGACATAAGTCATCCTCTCATGGTGCATTGTGTTTCTTCTTCAGAGTGCCATCCTTATCATTTGCGCAGTCATAAACTGGGAGCATGATTGGCTATTTTTCCATCGAGGGACACATTAAGATATTTTTGTTCAACTCCTTGGGTCCAGATATTGGAGGAGGGGAGGACTTCTATTATACAACACTCCTAATGGTTATAATCTAAGATCCCACTCTCTATTGCAGAGGGCCTATGATTCTCCTGTGGTGTATAAGTAGAGGGTTGTTCATATGTTACTTTAGATGGAGGAAGCCAAGTGTCCAGGTCACATAGCTGGTGTCAAGTTGATGGCTGTGTCTACAGGAAGTCTTCACAGACACAGTGATGGAGCTCATACAGATCCTTAGCAGCAAGACACACTCAGACTGTGGAGCTTAGACCTTGCAGCTTGATGGTGCTATGTGTGGAAGGCAGAGGTGGGGGTGCTCTGAGGATAGGCATCTCTCCTCTATGAGTCCTCTCCTAGGACGTGGGCCCCCCTGGCCTCTTCCCCACTCTTCATTCTTCTTCACTGCCCTAGCTGGGGGAGTGAAGAGGTTCTCTCACCTATGGCCTACCTCCCACCCCATGTTTGGGTCTTCTGACTGGTCATCTATTCTCTGCTTAATTTCCATTGTAGGCGGATTAACGGTATGCCCTGCTCCCTGAGGACTTAGCCTGTGAATTTCATAGCTGTTATTTTCTTCTCAAGTAGACTAGGCCCTGCACATGAAATGTTCAAGCCTTCATAACTGTTTGAGTTCCAAGAGACAAATTTGGAAGAAATCAATGAAATAGTTTCTCTTTTATGACAACCCAATCATCCTCAGTGTAATGGATCTTTCTAATGGAATGGGGAAAGGCTATATAGAATATAAGGTTATTGGCAGATTCCAATATATTATCTCCTCGTACGATTCAGTGCTCTCAAGATTTTCCTTAAAGGCAAATGGCCCAGTCTGAGCTAATATTCTTTCTGATTTCTATTGCTCTTGCTTAGGGACTTATCCATAGACAAAGCAGCCATTCCCAATTTATAAGGGGACCAAAGAGAGCCAGGATACGCGCTGCCATAGATCCACTTCCTCTGTTGTGTATTATGACACATAAAGCAGTCTATTTCCGTGAAAAATGACTTCAAGAGCATTTCTGGAAGTGTCAAAATACTTACTGGAAACCATAATAAATCATATATCTATTTCTTCTTGAATTCATGAGAAAGAACAATTTTAAATTAGGCCAAACACACACAACTGCAGCTACAATGATCAACCTATCGTGATTACCCACCAGTCCCACCACTCAATTAAAAATACGGAATTACTCATTTTAAAAGGAGTTATTTGAGCACAAAGAGACTTGATCAATTTTTTAACTTTTCCAGACTAGCAATAGCTGCTCTCCATGGAACATGAACGCTGTACCATTTGATTCACACAGATGTGTTGCTGTTAGTGCCATCCAAGCAGTTCTGACTCAAAGCGACTCTATGTACAACAGAAGGAGATGCTGCCCAGTCTTGTGCCAACCTCATACTCATTCTTCTGTTCGAGCCCATGGTTGTAGCCACTGTGCCAACCCATCTCGTCAAGGGCCTTCTTCTGTTCCTCTATCCTACACTTTACCAAGCATGATCTCCAGGGAATGGACTCTCCTGATAATATGTCCAAAAAGTGTAACACAAAGCCTCACCATCCTTGCCTCGAAGGAGCGTTCTGACTAAACTTCATCCACGACAGACCAAATCGTTCTTTTGGAAGTTCAGGCTACTTTTAATATTCTTCCCCAGCACCGTCGTTCAAATGCATCGATTTTTCTTCAGTCTTTCTTATTCAATGTCCAACTTTCACACGCCTATGAGGCAACTGAACATACCGTGGCTTGAATCAGGCATACCTTAGTCTTCAAAGTAATATCCTTGCTTTCAAACACTTTCAAGAGGTCTTGTGCAGATTTACCCAATGTCGTGTGTCGTTTGATCTCCTGACTGCTGCTGCCACGAGCAATGGTTGTGGATTCAAGCAAAATGAAATCCTTGACAACTTCAACCTTTTCTCCATTCTCATGATGTTGCCGGTTGGTCAAGTTTTGAAAAATTTGGTATTGTTTACATTGAGTTATAATTGATATTGAAAGTTGTCATCCTTGATCTTCCTCAGCAAGTGCTTCAAGTCCTCCTCACTCTCAGCAAGCAAGGTGGTGTCAGCTGCATACTGCAGGTTGTTAATAAGCCTTCACTCAATCCTAATGCTGCATTCTTCTTCATATAATCCAGCTTCTCTGATGATTTGCTCAGCGTACAAATTGAATAACTGTGGTAAGAGGATATACCCCTGACTCCCACATCTCTTAATAATAGAAACATGGAAAGTATGAATCTAGAAAAATTAGAATTGAAGTTGAAGGCATAAAAATTGACATTCTAATCAATTATGAGCAGAAATGGACTAGTGTTCACCATATGGAGTCAGGAAGTCAGATGATTTACTATGCTGGGAATAAAACAATCAAGGGAATGATATTGCATTCGTTCTCAAAAAGGCCATTTCAGGATCTACCTTGAAGTACACTGCTGTCTGTGATAAGATAATGTCTCTCTACATACACAGAAATTCAATCAATACAATTATTTTCAAATTTTATCAGTTTAAACATCTCCACTGGAATTCCAATGATTCATGGGGTCTTATTTTTTACCATTTCCTTCCTTGAAGCTTGAACTTCTTCCTTCACTATTATTGGTTCTTGATCATACACAACCTTCTAAATTGTACTCAAACCAATAATTTTTAGTGCAGTGACTCAGCAGATTCCTTCTACCTTTCAGTGCCATTCAGTATTTCCCCCATGGTTGTTGTTGCCGTGAGGTGCCGTTAAGCTGGTTCAACCCTACATACAACAGAAAAACTACTACCCAGGCCGGTGCCATCCCGCAAGATGCAATTCAAGAGTTGAATTTCTTTTTCTTTCTTTCTTTTTTCCCATTTCCTTCAGCGTCATAAATGTCAAGTGTACTCTTCCCTTTGAGTTTCCAAGTCTTTGCAAATATTATTACAATACTTTGTTTTGTCTTGAGTTGCCTTTTGGAAGCTTTACTTTAGCTCTTTTACATGACCCGCCCTGGCCCCCCACGTTTCACTTTGGCTACTCAATGTTTCATGTTCTTTGATGATTACCAGGGATGGCAGGAGAAGGGTGGGGGTCGGGAGTCCTGGGCTAGAGGGTAGACAAATATAAGCTTGTGGGAAGGAGAAGGCAATAAGTAAGAGGGAAGGAGGCAAAAATGAGGAAGGGAAGGGAAGGGAAGACCTGGGTGGTTTGCAAGAGTTAAATGTAAGAGATGCAAATACCGTCTCGTACACAGTCCTGCCATAGAGTGCTTGGGGAGGATGCTTGGATAGACATGCAGGTTAAACAGGTGTGGGGAGGAAAGTGGGAGTTTTATGTATAATATATATTATAGAGGATATTTGTATGTGCCTATTTATTTTTGCTACAAACATATCCATAAATGTGCTATAGCATACAGGGGGAAAAGTTATGAAAACTTCTTAGACATGACCAAACACTTTGAAGGAATATATCTCTGAGCCTGAGGCTCAGACCCTAGTCTCGGGGGACACCAAAGTCAATTGGCATAACACTGTCCACAAAACAATATTCTATATTGTACTTTGGTGAGTAGTGTCATGCCGGGGTCTTAAAAGCTCATGTGCAGCTTTTTAAGATATAATATTGATTTCCCTCTGTCCAGAGGAAGAAGAATGATGGAAATCAAAAGACTCATTGAAACAATTAGGCCAAAGGATTAGTGAACCATGCAACCATTAGTCGTCACACTGCTGAGACCAGAAGAAACAGATAGTGCCCAGTTACCACTACTAAGTGCTCTGAAGCAGATCACATTAGAAAGTGCTGGATCGAGTTGGAGAAAAATGGACAACGAAAAGCAAATCATAAAAAAGACTAGGCTTGCTGATCAGACTGAGGCAGGTGGGTAAACCGTCTATGAGGCTAGATCTTTCTATGATTGCCGCAGGTCCCAGGCAGGTTGGTGATTTTCTGCTCCCAAAGCTGTTTGGGAGACATTTCCTCTGGGACCTCTAAGCAATGGCTAACAATGCAGAATAGTAATAAACCTTGCTCTTTTTCTCTCTTCAGCCTTATGCATATTGCAATTATGAATGTGGTATTTTATCAGCACATTTGGAATATCTGGAACATATTAAGCAAGTGTACTAGACTCTAAAGCCTTTTGTAAAAGAGACAGAGTGATCTTTTGGGAAGAGCACAGGGTGAGAGGCAGAAGACCCAGGTTTCACTGCTGGCTCTGCCTCTTCGTGGTTCTCTGACCACAAATAAATCATCCAACCTTCCTAAGTCTAAGCCTTCTCACTGGCAAAACGAGTATAACCACACTAACCCATGCGCTTGCCAATATCAAATGAGACCATATCTACACACAGTATTTTGTGAAATGCGTGACACTCTATCAGTGTATGTGATAATGGATGGATGTATGGATTGTGATAAGAGTTGTACGAGCCCCAATAAAATGATTTTTTAAATGTGTGATTAAACATAATCACGAGCCCCCAAATAAAATAATTAAAAAAACATAATCACGATAATAACTGTGCTTGATTATTATTAGCAATATGCCTGTGTAGGACCTCTCTTTCCACTAGGGTAGTTTACTCAGAATCAGACTTAAAGGCAAACACTACAGAGGTGACGTTACGCAGTCACAGTGAGACGCCAGAGCAATGAATGCACTGATTTCACACTCTGGAGGTCCAATTTGGCCTCTGTGCTTAGGCCAAACCCTGAGAACGATCAATAAGATGCTTGCCCGAAGAAAGAATGCAGCCCCGGGTCCTCAGAGAATAGAAGAGGCAATTGACTGTGTAGAGGAATCACACAAGGGAAACCTGGATGGGAGAAAAGTCATTTGTTAACATTAGAGGAGATTCTCCACTGTTAAATCAGAATGACAGAGATGTGAAGCCATTAGCCTGCGAAGGAGCCATCGCTTGGTTTATACATGTCCATATAAACATGTAGGCATGTATCAGCGGTACATGTTGCACATGTGTGAGCCATGCACAGATGTGAGCCATGAGGCTTCAGGAAAACACTATCATGAAAGCAAACGACTCCCAAGGTTTTTTGTATGATTTTCTTTATACAAATCCAGGATAGGGAAGCCACAGAGATAGTAACTAGATCAATAGTTCCTTAGGGTTATGGCAAGGAGCCCTGGTGGCTTAGTGGCTATATGTTTGGCTGTCATCCACAAGGTACCCAGTTAAAAGCCACCAGGCACTCCTCGGGAGAAGGGTGAGTCTCAGAAACTTCCAGGTGCAGTTCTACCCTGTCCTATAGGGTCACGGTGAATCAGCATCAACTCAATGGCAATGAGTTGGTGTCTTGTTTGTTTGTTTGTTTGTTTGTTTGTTTGTTTGTTTGTTTGTTTTTTAAGGTTATGGCAAAGGAGGTTGGAGGGTAGTAGAGCACTAATAATAATGGCTGCAAAAATGAAGAAAACGTTCTAAAATGGACTGTGATGATAAGTGCACAACTCTTTTTAATGTGTCAGACCAAAGAATTGTATGGAACATGAATTATACGACAATAAAACTGTTTAAAAACCAAAAAAGGGTAGCATTTACCCAAAGAGAGTTCAGAGCGTTCGGGGAAAAGGAGATGTGTGAGCAGGAAACACAGTAAGAAGTCGGGTAAGTGATGGCACATTGAGACAAGAGCAGTGATGGAGCTGAAACAAACTGTGCAGAAATTGTTGAATGTAACACTGATGAGCCTCTCTGTAATCTGCACGCAACACACAGTAAATGGTGTCTTTAAAAGAAAGAAAGAAAACTCCTAAGACAAAATTAAAAATCCCGATCGTTACAGCTGAACCATGTTTTATTCATCATCGCTATCAAAGGACTAGGAGTCCTGGTAACATAGTGGTTAAGCATTGGGCTGCAATCCGCATGGTCAGCAGTTCAAGTACCAGCAGCTCCATGGGCTCTCTACTCCCGTCAATGGTTACAGTCACGGAAACCCACAGGGGTCACTCTGAGTCAGCACTGACTCGATGGCAGTGAGTTTTTGAAAGGACAAGATGTGTAGCTGCAGTCAAATATGCCCAGAGAAGCAGTTAGCGATGTTTTAATGCGTGTCTCCTAGTTCCCCCAATTTCCATGGAACTGTGTACTCTATGCTGTGGTGTTTAGTTAAGTATACTTTTGGTCCACCCCTCAAGAGAGACCTTCATCAATCTGTCCCTGGAGAAAACATATTTCTGGCTGAGGTAAATTCTACACACGGGGCCTGGCACAGAAAAATATTTGATAAATGTAAGCTATCGGTGTTACTGCTTTTTGACTGCACCCTTCTTACAAGGTGAAGCAGAAATGTGCTCTTGAGAAAAGAAAGCCCTGGCTTTTCCAAGCATGTCAGAGAGGTCACCTTATTAACACTGGTGATCTCCCACATACAACAAACCTGCAACTCCCCACAGGATCAAGGGCACCAATTCGATTTTGACAGACTTCCTTTGTGCTATGTGCTCATTCCCAGGCTCCCACAGTAGGAAAAATAAAGCCCTCCCCGAAAAGGCCAGGGTGAATCTCATGAGAGCTCGTGCTTCATGGAGTAGTGGAGCACACCTGGAGTCCAACTCCAGCGGGACCCTTTACTGAAACAACCCTTTCAGTGAAACGATGTCTTCGAGCTTTGGAATCATCTTCTGAAATGAGTGCTATCAAAAGAGTCTTTGAGTGTTGCAGTGAGGATGAAAGAAAAGACCATATTTTGTGTAACTATCCATCTTGTCTGCATAAAGTAGTGTAGTGAGTTTGAGGGAATTCAGGTCTGATGACGGGAAATAGATGAGCGGTCAATGACGCTGCACAGCAAGCTATTCTCTGGGGTAGACACACCGAGCAGCGTCTCCAGGGAGCTTTCCCACCGCAGAGGGGCTTCCAGAGGCAGTGGGACTGGGAACCACCAGAAGAGGCAGAGGGCTTGACCAACCCAAAGGTGGAGAAGGGAAAGGACGTTGTCCTGGTACCCAGTCTTCTTAGCATCCTCGTGCAGCAAGTCGGGGAGCTTCTGGATCAGAGAACTTCCGATGCAACAATCAAACCACTGCTATCACATTTACACTAACAATGACCCTCTTTAGGGTTGCAGGGACCTTCTGAAATATTTACAGGAGCAGAAATGCCATCTTTCTCCCACTGAGTGGCTCGTGAGCTTGAACTGCCAACCTTGATATTAGCAGCCCAACACTTAACCCTTAGCACCACCACAGCACCTTGTTGCTGTTGCTGTTAGGTGCGAACCCATAGCCACTGTATGTACAACAGCCTGGAACACTGACTGGTCCTGCCCCCGCCTCACCCTTGTTCAGTTTGAGCCCATTGTTGCAGCACTGCTTCCATCTATCTCATTGAGGGTCTTCCTTTACTTTACCAAGCGTGATGTCCTGTTCCAGGGAAGAATACTAACAGTACTGGGGGCTACTGAAAGAACAAACAAATGTGTCTCGGAAGAAGTGCAGATAGAATGCTCCTTAGAAGGAGGAGG
Organism: Echinops telfairi; assembly: GCF_000313985.2. NCBI lineage: Eukaryota > Metazoa > Chordata > Mammalia > Afrosoricida > Tenrecidae > Echinops > Echinops telfairi. The sequence goes on along the minus strand of NW_022111310.1, from coordinate 5,290,174 downwards.
GCAAGACATCATCTTAAGCAGCACTTTAGGTTCCTTATCACTCAGACGTAGGATGGGGCAGTGTTTCACTCTGTGGTATGGAGGGTTCTATGAGTCAGCACCAACTCTATGGCACCTGAAAACAACAACAGGACTAGCACATATTAGGTGCTTTTTGTGGGGAATGTAAAGCAGGCATGCTCTATATTAGCTAAAAATCTGCTTACTTGGGTTATTTTTTTAAATGGTTGGATATGTACAAATTTGAGTTTGGCACAAGTGAGCTTTTATGGGATGCCAGGCCTCCACTTGCTTTGATGAAGTACACGACTTGGAGCCAATACATAAAGGCATCTTGGAGATACCTAAATAACAGGTACCAAGGCCACAGCCATCCAGTCACATCTGACTCTCTGGGACAGAGCAGAACCGCCCCATAGCATTACCAAAACGGTCAATCTCTACAGGAGCAGACAGTCTCCTCTTCCAGCTGCAGTGACTGGTGAGTTCAATCGTCAAGCACCAAGCTTGTGTTTAGCAGCCCGAGGTTTAACCCATCGCATCACCAGGCCTCCTTTATATAAGAGGTAGGCTCTTATCAAATGTAGGATTCCCAAGTCCTTATCCTTTCGCTTAAATTTCTTGGAACTGTGGGGTTCTGGTCATTAGAAGTCAATAGTCAATCCAGGATTCGGGGCATGGCCCTGTGGTTATGTCATGGTCTGAGCAATGACAAGACGTGCCTCTATACTACCAGATGATACTGCGACCAATGTCCTGGGGCTTACAGGTCCCTATTGCTTCACTCTTTCAAGAGAACATTCATTCCAGGGAAAATCTTAGCCCAGGATAAAGAAGTCTGGATCTCCTCTAGGAAGCATGCTCCCAGAGCCTGTGGAAAGTTCTCTAGGATGTCTGTCCTCTTTCACTCCTATGGATCAATTCATATTTGGGAAACTTTTTGCATTTGGACAATAGGCAAATGATTGAGCTGGGTTGACAAATTCAAGAATTTCTTCAGCAATAGTAATAGGACTGCCTCACTCCCTCTCCCTCAGGACCATTACCAAAATCACCCAACTAGAGATATCTCTGGTGTGTTTACAAAACACACAAAATAGTCTCTTGCCCTTTTCAGAATGATTGTGTCCTATTTATGAAAGTAACCACATCCTTCTATCAGTGCGTGATGCTGAGATCCAAACATTTCCCCCAGAGTTCGTACCCAGTGGGTAAGACAAGTCACCAGCGGAAGTGAGCCTGCAACAGAAGCACATGTGACTTGGGAGAAAACTTGGGGAACACACAGCTATATAGTGAGCAGAATTCGAATTAATGACCCGTGAGGCAGAGGGTCAGTGCAATGCATGGAAACGGAACCTGCAAAGACCTAGAAGTTAGCAGGGCTTTGTTCTGCACGGCTCAGGCCAGGGCACAGCTTTGCTGTCACTGGAGAGGTGATTTATGGAGCTCCCTCTTAGCCATGATAAAAGATCTCTCAAGATGAGCCACTTTCCTTTGCTCTGATTACAGGCTAGGCAGGTAACCTTGTGATAACACGGGCAGATGACACGGCTGAGGGCTGACTCAGGCCATGGCAAACTCTTCAAGATTATAAAGCAACATCCAGGCTTCTGGCAAAAGTCAATCTTTCGGTTGACAAAAAATGTGCCCATTATTGAAAATCTGAAATTGTGGAAAATTGTTCAAACACTCAAAATCATTTTAAACTCACACCCCAGAGACAAGTCCTATTAGGATAAAAGTATTTCATCTGAATCTCTTTTTACAGAGCTGAAATAAAATTGTACATTGTTTCCTATTTTGCTTTTCAGGAAGCTTTAGAACCTAAATATTTTTTGAATTATCAAAAAGTATTCATAAACATAAGTACTAAATTTTGAGAATAAGTACTAAATTTGAGAATATTCCACCAAATGATTTTTTTCAATGAATTTAACCAGTCTTCTTTTGTTAGAGATTTGCATGGCCATTACTACCCTTTTTTCCTTGTTTGATTGATGTTTGTCATAAATAATGCAGGAATAGGCATGCTAAGCAAACATGTATTCTCTATTGAGGATCATTTCTGTTCTTTTGTTAATAGTTTTTACAGGCATATAGGGAGTCCCAGTGGCGGAGTGTGTACGAATTGGGCTGCTAGCTGCAAGGTCAGTAGTCAGCAACCACCAGCCACTCCCCGGGAGAAAGACAGGGCTTTCTAATCTCACAGAGAGTTCCAGTCTCAGGAGCTCACAGGGGCAGGTGGACCCCGCCTGTCCAAGAGGGTCATTCTGAGTCGGCATCTACTCGGTGGCATGTAAGTCACATGTTACATGAGAGTGCGATTGTATTAAGGAGAGTTGTGCACGCATCACCCTAATGAGTTTCAGACATTTTCTTCTTTCTCATAGTAATTGTTATTACCTCCCCGTTCCCTTCACCAGCTCCCTTGCCAGGCCCCTCGGTCATTATTAATCCACTTACTGTCTCTATAGATTTACCTATCCTGGACCTCATATACAGAAAACCACACAAAACAAAACACAAAACAAACAAACAGCAACAATGACAAAATACAACAAGGAAAAATCTCAATAGGAAAGAAAGCAGAAAATAATGAAAAGCTGAAACAATTTTAAAATGAGTCAAAAGAGAGATCAAATGATATAAGGTGTTAGATTTGATCCCAACTACATCTGCCACAATCAACTTTACAACGCTCCCTGTCTGAGAGGCACATCCCTCGGTGATAGTCAGAAGGGATTCACGGGAAGCTTAATCCATGTGGGGGCCCTACAAATGGATTTTGGACTTCGACTCTCATCCATACCTTTCTGAAACCTGGGTGTTAAGAGTGTAAGCCCTAATACTGTTACCTCCTCCAGATTTGGATTTTATTATTTACAATCCTCGGATGACATGGGCTGGTGTGCTTCTTCCATGTGGACTTAACTAATGCCTTACTTAGACGGCTGCTTGTTTGAAGATGAGCCTTTCAGACCTCAGACACTATTCTTTCTAATAGCCAGGCCCTGCCAAATTTCTTCACCACACTTTTTTATAGCACCCATATTTTCAGTGATCGCTTCATGAAGGTGAATATGTAGTAGGGCCATGTCATGAAAAGGGATTGCTCTTAGATTGGGGCTTCAATTAAGTATAGCTATTTGGGATCATTTTCTTGTTTAGAAGCCTCACAGGTGATTTTTAGACACTTCCACTTAAAAATTAATATGTACAAATGATTAAGAACTCCACCCCAGTTAAGCCTAGCTCAAGGCACCTCAGAAGACAGGCTTGGTGACCTGGTTCTTAAAAATCAGTCATCGAAAACCCTGTGGCTTACAGTTCTACTCTGAACATGCACGGGGTCACCGTGGGTTGGAATCAGCTCCCCAGCAACTGATTTTGGTTTAAATTGATCACCCCTGATAGGGGAACCCACCCGTCTCAGCCTAGGCACTTGAACGTGTTGCCTGCTTCAGAAAAGACGAATCCTCAATCATGAGCCAGGGAACCGCTGACTTAGGGAAGTGACTGCAACTCATGGAGTGGGGAGAGAAGGGCTGTGGGGCTTGACTATATAAACTGTGATCCAAGTCATAGTATTGGATGGGTTGCTCTATTTCAAAAACTGCCATTGTATTATCTTATCAATCCTCAGAATCGTCTAGTCTCCGCAGTCGCATTTTTACAGAGACTCCGAAAAGATGAGTCCCTTATCCAAAACTATACACATAACAAATGCTGAAGCTGTATTCAAATCAAGAGCGATTTACTTTGAGTCTGTAGTGTTTCCCCTCCACCAGGCTGTTTCCTCCTACAACACTGGGGTGCAAGGGGAATGAGCCGGGCTGCTAGGGCTTCTAGTATTCTTTTTGTGAATGTGTTCAAGAGGCAGTGGTGGCAGGCATCAATCTGTAATTCTAAACAAGCACGGTTTAAAATCCCACATGGACCATCTCACACACAGATCCACCTGAGGCCCTTGCTTTGAGTGATGACAGAAGCAGCTGGAGGCCTGTACCAGTTGTGAGAGATTATATATGTTCTGGGAGCGCAGGAGGTCTAAGCACTCCACTATCTATAATTGAAAATGTACCGGAGCAAATGGAAGCTTGTGATCCCTTGTGTATTTTATCAGATGCTTGGGACATTAAAGGAATTCCTAGAGAAAAATATATATATAAATTGGAACACTTGTCACGTAGTGGTAACAGGAAAAACAAATCATACTTAGACTTTGGAAAGAAAAGAATAAATTGCCCATAAACTAATTCTTAATAGATTTGCAGTTAGAATTGGTTATGAGAAAGTAATGTGGTATCACAGATAAGAAATAGAATTTTTTTTTAAATGCATGGGAGCCATTGCTAATTCTTTATGAAGAAGCAAGAGCAATTATACAGAGACAGTTAATTGTTTTACATGGATGGCAAGAGAAAGACTGTAAAGACTCATGTAGGCACATGAGAGGAGAGTTCTAGATAAAGAAAATTCCAGTATCTTATTTCAGAAATTATCTAATAGCCTCGTGTAATAAATTTCTCCTTAATTAAAAAAAAGTTTTAAAGTTTGATTTTCACATTTAAGTATTTAATTCATCTAAAATTTATTTTTGTATATATCAGAAGGTAGAGATAGCTTTATTTTTAAAACATACATCATATTTGTCCCAATATCTTTATTAGAATAGCCCATTCTTCTCCACTAATTCAAATGGCCACTCTGTATTTTCACATACTGCCTCTGTTCTTTATTGTGCTGAATGTCTGTCTATGCACGTATCACCATTCACGTGGATATATACAATTTTAGTCTCAGAGTTTTACTAATATAATAAATTATCAGAAGACGTTTTTCTGTTCTCTGAAACTTTGTTGAGATAGAAGTTAACTGTTCCTCCAAGTTTCAGCTTTTATTTTTAAATTATTTTTTTAAATATTTTTATTCAACTGTGGGATTTAGAGAGTCTCACTAGCTCAATTAATAACCTTGCTTCAATTAGCACTGGAACTTATATATACTGGAGAAAAGTGAAATTAGCCTATACATTTATTTATAGAAAACTGAATAAATGCTGGTCTATACACTTAAGGAAAGTATTATAATCAATTTTGAAAAATATATATTTTAAAGGTAGGATTTTTTGTCAGTGTGATAAGTTAAAAATAAGTAAGTCAATGGCAACTGAATAGTTGTGAAAAGAGATCCATACATGTTTACATTGTATAGACACAGACACAGACACACTCTGAGTCAGAATTGACTTATGGCAGCGCGTTTGTTGTCACTTATCAACCGTAACAAATAGTAAATGCCCAATGAACACGGAACTGAAGTGGGCTCAATGGCAGCTCACAACAACAACAGCAAAATGATTCCTGTTCATTTCCTGGCCCTTTCTTTTGCTAGGGAATTTCCTTTTAGCCTCATACCTATCTATGTGGAATTTCCTAAAATTATTAGATGGAAAAACAACATTATTAACACCGAGAACTAAGCCTCGGAGTATCTCTGCTTCACATCAGAAGGCCACGGGAACCAATCTATTGAAACCTGGTTCATTCATTTACTCACCCAACAAACATGCGCTGATAAAAGAGCAGACATTTCACAATTATTAATTATTCGATTTCTCATGCCCTTTTCATTAGGAGAACTTCCACTTGTTATTGGATGCAATGGAATCGGTTCCGACCCATAGTGACCCTATGCACAACAGAACGACCCACAGCTCGGTCTTCACCATCCTCACCATTGCTCCTGTGCCCGAGCCCATTGTCGCAGCCCTGGTGTCCATCTACTTCCTCTTTTTCACATTATATAGATAGCATTAAAAGGATGAAAAACAGTCGAAGCCAAACGTGAACCATCTTTAGAAGCCGTTCCACTCCGTGAGATAAGTCCTGATAAAAGAAGAACTTTAGCTTACAAGTTCCACAAGACCTCTCATAATGGACACGCGCAGCAGCACGATTCTTCAGCAGCCACCACTAAAAGGCAGTGCCCCTAAGTGGGGTGAGCGTGAGTGGGAAAGCACCCAAGGAGAAACAAATTCCCGAATCAAAAACAATGACTATTTCTTTGTCCCAGTAGTTTAGTTGCCGCAGTTACTAAGGGACCTTGGTGGCATAGCAGGTTACGAACTGGGCTGCTAGCCACTAGCCTGCCTTGGGAGGAAGCCAAGACTTTCTATTCCTGTGAAGAGTTACATCTCAGAAACCCACACTTGACTTGCTGGTGGTGCTTTGGGTTGGAGTTAGTGAGTTGGTGAGTTGAACACTTAGAATGCTTGACAGAGGAGATGGTCACGGTGAGAAAATATGTGTGTAGCACTTAGCATCATGCCCAGAACATAGTAGATAAGCAAAACATGCTCACTCTCATTTAAAAAAATGAATTAAAATAAAAATTTAAAAATTCCTTATTATACTCAACGCAAAGAAGAGCTGAACTAACGCTGTGGCACCCGAGGGCCCGTGGTTGTGTCAATTCAACCAAAGGCAGCCTTGCTTCGCTGGAAAAGATGGCAACAAGTGAAGACCTAAGGCACGGTTTCTTTCCAGCGACTGTAAGGGTAATGGAAATAATGTCACTTTAAAATAAAAATGAAATAACGATAGGTGAGACCCCCACCCTCACCCCACCTTCCAAACTCAAAATCACAATGTAGTGACTTTTAGAGTCTCCCTCTGGCAAC
>NW_022111310.1:5258719-5283389 GCF_000313985.2 Echinops telfairi | reverse complement strand
CATACACACGGAGCCCTCAGTCCTGATCCAGAGGCTCAGCACGCCCCATCATCAGCATCTGTGAGCTCCAGCTTAGTTTCCTAATTACAGGATCTGCCTTCAAGTGCCTGGTTTACCAAGAGTTAAACTTCTGCATCCAAGAGTTGTTCCCACCTAAGAGAATGAACAAGAAATCCCTGATTAAGGAAATTGCAGGTTTTGAAGTATGTTGATGTTTGAAAAGGATACTGTAATACAATACAGTTCTTTAAATTTTTATGTAAATATTCCTAAATTACCCCGTGATTACTTTCATGGAAAATTAAAAGACAATGATGAGGCTTGGGGAAAATGTCTTGTAATGTCCCTTCCTTTTAAGTAACACAAATTTTATTATTTTCCATTGGTGATGTTCCAAATGCATGTCTACAAATGACACACCAGTGGACTTACAAAAAAACCCTCCATACATGCTCTACCTGTACCCAAAATCGCACTTCCTTATTTGATGTTCTCAAGTTCCTGTCAAACTAATCATACAGATTTTATCTGGAAAAATAAAAGTATGTATTTCTTTATTTTCATAGATCTTTATAATCTTTTGTAAAAGTTTTTTTTTAATGTGTCCAAAACTGAGGCTTCCAGCAGGTGTTTAGATTTCCCTTGTTTTATAACATACACTGGTTAAGTACACTATATATTATGCTCCAATAGCTATTCTAAAGATAGAAGTGGATGTATATCAGAACCCACTGCCCCCTTGTGTTTATATATTCTTCAGTATTTCACCATTTGGTCTTACAGTTGTTTGACATATTAAGTCTCAGGAGAGCAGGGTGTGTATTACTTCAAACCTCATTCTAAGTGCATAAAATAAGCTTGAGTTTATTTTACAAGAAAGATTGGATTGAATAAGATTTGAATAATGTTTAAAACAGAACCTGCAATTGTATCTAAAGATCCCTAGAGATGTGCCAAGTAACCTAGTAATCCAGTGGGATGGGATAGGCTGAGCCAATTCCTTGATTTCTTGGAACCAATTCCCATGAAATGTTTACTCTCTGACTCGTAGGGATTCTGAGATTTGAGTTGAATGAAACCCAATTCCTGGTTTCAAATTGCTCACAGCATACTATGGAAAGTAAGAATAATGACAAAAGTGAGAACTTTTACAACTCTTGGTGTTACTCTAACTGATCCAGTTCCCCTAGTAGTTTCTTTCCCCACCAATGACCAATCTCCTCATTTTCTGAAAGTCCATTGCGCTGTGGAGAGTTGACTGGGGGATAGCTCCAGACATTGAGTTTGGGGCATTCGACCGACCACGGCCTATTCTCTTTTCCAAACTCTTCGTTGATTGGAATTATTTCTCATTCTCTCCTTGGTCCTAACACTTGGGAGTGACTTTTTGCTACCTGAGCTCATCCTAGTCTAGGATTTAGATCCTGGTTCTTTTCCACTCCGCACCGCAGAGCAACCAGCCATCTTGCTCACTTAACTCGGCCTGGATCCTGGAACTCTAGTTGGCCCCGAGCCCTGAGCACACATGCTCATGATGGGAAACCAGGGCATCTTCTCAATGCACTGAACTGCAGTTGTGAAAGAAGCTGGACACGCACATTGATCTCTGGGGGACATTTAATTGCCAAGTGCTTGAGCAGCTCAAAGTGTACAGCAATGATAACGAACTGATAACGTCACTTATTCTTAAGTGTTTTGTCCTTGTGAGAAAATACATTTCAAAGGGTTCAATAACTTGCTCAAGTTCACATAGCTTGTAAATACTTGGGTCTGAGACAATATACAACCTCCAAAACCAGACATTGCCGGTGACATGGTTCCAACTCATAGTGACCCCCGAGGACAGGGTAGAGCTGCCCCTGTGGGTTTCTGAGGTGGTCATTTTTAATGGGAGTCCAAAGCCTCTTCTTTCTCCCATGGAGAGACTTGTAGTCTTGAACTGATGACCTTGCAGTTAGCAACCCAATGCCTAACCACTAGACCATTTATGGAACTCCAGAGCTGTGAGGAACATTTTGTTTTGTGTTGAATACCTCTACCTCTACTGGCCACTGAATTAAATTGAGATGACAAATACCATAATGGGGGAGCCAGAGATCACTGCTCATCGAGACAATAACTGCTAATATTAAATGCTTTGTATGTAGCAGCTAAACACAAAGGCAGTGGTTCAAATCCACCAGGTGACAGTGGCAGTGAATTGGGTTGGTTATATGTCAGGTACTAGGTTATGTATTTTAAAGAACTCATCTGACTAAATCTCAAACCATAATCCTATGTGATGCATGTAATTGTTATTCCTATTTTTTAAGAGGGAAATGAAAATTTCATAGAGAAATTATTTGTTGAAGGTTCCACAGTTTGGAAGCAGAAAAGCTGAAATACTTTGACTCCTAAACCCAGGCCCCTAGCCACAGGACCTTCCAGCACCTCTGCCCACTTGGCAACCTGTTGAATGTGAAGAAATCCAATCTACAGAGGATTCGTCCCATCTTCCCATTCCTGCAGCATCCATTCAATCCACAGAACCACCTTTGCTGACACAGAAGGATCTTACCAATAAACTCAAGGCCCCAAACCTGAGTCTGAGTTAGACACCGTGCTTAGTTCTTTTCCTATCAGGAGCTCCTGGTAGCCTACAAGGACATATCTCTATGTATGATAACCTAGGGATGCTGCAATCTGCTGCAATAGCCTGAAGCGATATCAAGGTTGGAAATGCATGACTTGGGAAAATATCGTTTGGGAAAGCATGCTACATTTGACTAGAATCATGACACATTGGATAGTGTTTACATGTGACTCCAAGGGTAATCCATACATCTCTGCACTCTGGAATCATTGGGGACGGCTTTTAAATGCAGATTCCAAAGCCACCTCAGGCCTCTCTCCAGAAACTCCAGAGGAGAGGTGGTTCTAATAAGCGTATAGTGTCATGTTAGAATCCACTGGCCTCTGTGTTTACATATCCCTCAGTAGTTCATACTTTGGTCGGGGGATGTTTGACATATTAAGGATCGGGGGAGCAGGGTTTATGTTACCCGAGACCTGAGAGAATAATTTTTCCATCTAAATATCATCAGAAGAGGTTATAGATGCATTCATTTATCTGGGGAATTTTTAGTATTCTCTTGCCACAGATCCCCAGCAGACACACACACACACACACGTAGTTTTAAAAATTCCGTTCAAAGCACTCCTATATTATGTGATACTGACATGAAATGCATTAGCCCAAGGACTGCGGGGAAATGGGAACTAGCACTTTGAGAACAAAGGGCTTTATACTAAAAAATGCTTGGGGAACCGCCTTATTAAAGTTCTTTCCTGAGTGTTCACAGCACATATTGAGGATATGAAATATTCTAAAGCGAAAAAGAAACTTGTCAGCCTCGCTTAATACTTAAACAAACTTATGTGGGCAAAGTGATCTTTTTCCTCCTTTACTACTCATTTCTTACCACCAATTTGTTGAGCTCTGAATTCACTTACTCAATAGATAAATGTTTGTACACCAATGGTAAGCTAGACTACATTTGATTCGAGGATAAAAGGATGAACAAGTTAGAATATTCAATAGCCATGTTCATTACCATTTGAAACTATCAAGTCACAACGTTTCCTCATTGCCCCAGAGGGCCTGATGCAATGCCACCAATTCTATTGCCTCAGTTCCATCACTGATCTTACTTTAGACACAGTTTACAAGGGAATTTGAGAATCTCCAAATAAACCCAGAGTTTACACTGGCTGAGTTTCATGCACAGAGGGACCCCTGGTAGCTGCACAAATAAGCTCCTTAGCAAGTATTTTCTTAAAGGAGATGTCTTGAACTTGAAAGCACACAGGTGATTTCAAAGCTAGCTGTTGAGTCACGTTTTAATCTGCAATTTTACACTGGGCAGTAGTTTCTTCAGAATGTTACACATAATTTCAAACGCTCACTGACAAAGGAGATATTTATTTGATAACTCAGATGGACCAGACTTGTTTTTACTCCCGTGGATGGGTTCGTTTTTCTCCCTGACGTAAAAGCAGTGAGTCCACTGAGAAAGCAGGACTTCTTACTACCTATTCTCTTACATTCAGGCTGACTGAAGCTTGTTAAACTCTTGGCTCAAATAAGAATTTCAGTTTTATTTGTTTTAGTGACCACACCAGGTTACATGTTGGGTTGCTAACTGCAAGGTCAGCAGTTCAAAACTACCAGTGACTCTGAAGAAAACTGAGGCTTAGTAGTCCCATAAAGCGTTACACTCTTGGAAACCCATGGGGACAATTCTACTCTGCCCCAATAGGGCACGATGAGTCAGAATCAACATGATGGCAATGAGTTTGGTTTGGGATTTGCACCTGGTCTGAATAACATACAAATTCTTAAGACACAGGAATAGATCTCGCTGGTAACCTGAGGACTCCCTGTATTGGAAAAATAGTGAATGCCCACTACTATTTGGCAGACACTCTGCTGGTGTTTGGATATATACCAGCTAAAGAAGACAATGTCTGCAATTAAATATGCATGTTCAAGAGCCATTTAAGGTACAACTGTGAATTGCAATGTAGTGTCCTTATTTGAGGTTGCCTGATTCGTTGGGGTCATGTAGGCCAATTAAACTCTTCTAGGCTCATCCTCAGCCCACTCCCCCCACTTTGGGGATACTTGTGCGGTCCAAATCCCAAATAAAAGGTGACCAAACAGAATGCTCAGATTATAGAACAATATAGCTAATATCACATGCATTCAAGATTTTGCTGAAGATCATCCACAATAGTCTCAGCAGTACATTGGCACAGAACTGCCAGATTTAGAAGAAGACATAGAACGAGTGATGTCATTGCTGATATCAAATGGATTTTGGCTGAAAGATGAGAATAGCAGAAAGTATTTACTTCTGTTTTATTGACTATGCACAGGTATTTGTCTGTGTGGATCAGAGTGTCTTGAGAAGAATGGGAATCCCAGAATACCTCATTGCGCTCATTCAGAACCCATACATGGATTAAGGGGCAGTTGTGAAAATAGAACAAGGGCAAACTGCATGGTTTAAAATGAGGAAAGGTGGGTTTCGGGGTTATATCCTCTTACCATACTTTTTCGATCTGTTTTGGGAGCAAATATTCAGAGAAGGTGAATTATATCGAGAAGACTGAGATCTCGGGATTAGAGGAAGGCTTGTTAACAACCTTTGATATGCAGTTGACACCATCTTGTTTGCTGAAATTGAGGAAGATTTGAAGTATTTGCTGATGAAGATTAAGGATTGCAGCCTTCAGTATGGATTGCAACTTGGTGTAAAGAAGACAAACATCCTCACAGCCAATAGGTAACATCATGATAAGTGGAGAAAAGGTTGAAGTTGTTAAGGATTTTGTGTTACTTGGATCCACACGGCTCGTGGAGGTAGCACTCAAGAGAGACACCATGAACTGCATTAGGTAAATCTGGTGCATAAGACTTCTTTAATGGGTTGGAAAGCAAAGCTATTACTTTGAGGATTCAAGTGGGCCTGATCCAAGCTGAGACATTTTCAATTGTCTCTATACACATGAAAGTTGGACGTTGAATAAGGAAGACTGAGCAAGCACTGGAAGGATGTTGATCAAGAAGATTGAAAGTACCATGGACTGCCAAAACAACAAACAAATCTGTCTTGGAAGAAGTACAGCCAGATGTTCTTTAGAGGCAAGGATGGTGGGACTTGTCTTGTGTACTTTGAACCTGTTGTCAGGAGAAGACCAGTCTCTGGAGAAGGGCATCAAGCTTGGTAAAGTGGAGGGTCAGCAAAAAAAGAAGAATTCCTTTGACAATATGGATTGACACCGTGGTTCCAACAACAGCCTCAACTATAAGAACAATTCTAAGGATGGCTCGGACCGGGTGGTGTTTTCTTCTGTTGTCTATGGGGTTGCTGCGAATCATGTTGTCATGTAATGACAACAAGTCCCAGATGAAAGTCTTTCAGAGGAAAGACTTTGTAGATCACATGAAGGACAAAGTGAGAGACCCTTAGTGATACAGAACCAGGGTTATCAGTCGTCACCAGGACCGACCGACCGGACGGTTGTTAAGGAAAAAGTTAGAACTCGATAATGGTGATGGTTACACATGATGAACACAATATCACCAAATGGAATGTGTGAAAAACGTTGAAATGTCAAATGTCATGTTAGATTTATATTTAGCACAATATCCAATAAATAAAAAATGTTTAAGTATGAAAAAAACGAAGGCCGAGTTGGGAGGTAAGCTTTTTATTTCACTTCATTTTGGCTGTCAAGAAAATACACAGCAAACCATTGAACAGTGCGACCATTTCTCCAAGTACAGTTTAATGGCCTGGATGGCATCCTCTGAGTGTGTGACCATCCCTCCCTCCTTGGGCCGGAGTGGACCCTCCAACAGAAGCACGTTGCCCCTACATTCCCGAGCTCCTCTTCTGAGTTGCTGTTCTCACACAATGCAGTCTTAAAAGAGCAGACAGCTGAAGGTAGACATTTTTTATTAGTTCAGCTAAACTCTTAGCTCCTGGCTCTGACCATGTAAAATTCATCATTCAGCCCCCAAAAAAAGGAGGGGGTTCAACAAGTCAAGTTCTGCTATACAATTATCTCCTGAATGTTGGGATCTGCTGTCAGATTTAGTGAAGAAAAAAAAATGAGTAAGGAATCATTATTCCTTTGCCAAAAGGCTAGATTTCCTGTTTTTTAGTTGAAAGGTTTGAAATCTTTCCGTTCATTTTCATTTACTTATAAAAATGTACTTATAGGAAACATGGTGTTCTTATTCAGATGCATTTATTATTTTCCTTAAGTCTATATCGCTCTTGGAGAATAGAGTGCGGCTGCATGTGGAGCGTAAATGCAGTGCTGTGTATATTTGCACACAAATAAAATTCACAGCACTAAACAGTTCATCCTTGGAGCTTGTTTGTGATAACACTTTATGAGATGGCTTTAAACAAGTGGGAGAAGAAACCGGAGCTATTTGTGTTTGTCTCAGGAAAATAAAAGCTTTTTCCTTGAGTTCTATGATGCAGGTAATGTTTGAGATTTACAGAAATAGCATCCTTTCCCCCTGAGAATAAAAAACAGCCCCAGGCAGAGAAATAATCCTGTCACATGTAACTAGCAGGTGGTCTATTTCACCAGTTCCTCAAATAAAAGGTGAAGGAATTTGGTAAAGACTACTTACAAGTATATTGCAAAAGCATGCCTTCCCCTAATCAAGCTGAAACGACCGAGAATGATCCAAGTTGCCTCTATCGGCTATACCCCCTCTGCTCACCCTGGTTTACTCCTTCATTCCGTAAACACCCCACAGCTCCCCCAGAAATTAGTGCAATCAAGGACAATAGCTAACAATCTCACTAGCCAGCTTTCCAGTTGTTTACATTGCTGGTAATCCCACCGGATACTTCAGGAACGTACTGGCAGGTAAGTGGAAAGCAAAAGCCTCTCTTCTTTCCAAGATAAACCTTCTTCACCACCAAACTCTTGAGTTGTCTCTGGACCCCTCTTCACCCTTTTCATAGAACTGGACTCTTGCAGCCACGCTGTTTTCTGACACTTTCTCTGCCCTTGGCTTTGTCAGTACCACCCACTCCTGGTCTTCTCTGAGCATATATAACCCAAACTCAGCTTGACTTGCCTCCTCATACTTTAAATGCTGATGTCCCTGAATTTCTTGTCTTTTCTACTCCCTGTAGGCCAGTCACTTCCTCTCTCTGGTCCTCAGTTTACACATACAGAGGGGTTAGGGGATACTGAACTAGATAGGCACACCACATGTTATTGAACTTTTCAGATACTGCATTTTTGCAAATTGAAGGCTTGCATCAACACTGCATTGAGCAAATGTATTGGAGGCATCTCTCCGATGGCCTGTGCTCACTTCTCAGAGGATTTCAAATGTTTTCATAGTGCTTTTGTTATTATTGTTAGGTGTCATAGAGTCAGCCCCGACCCATAGTGACCCTGGGCACAACAGATTAGAACACTGTACAGTCCTACACCAGCCTCACAATTGTCTCTGTGCCTGAGCCCATTGATGCAGCCACTGTGTCGACCCATCTCATTAAGAGCCTTCCCCTTTTCTCTGCCCCTCCAAGTTACTAAACATGAAGACCTTCTCCAGAGACCGGTTTCTCCTGACAGTATGTCCAAAGTATGTAAGAAAAAGTCTTGCCATCCTTGCCTCTAAGGAGCACTTGGGCCTTACTTCTTCCCATACAGATTGGTTTGTCCTTTTAGCCATCCATGGTACTTTCAATATTCGACTCTACCACCACAATTCAAATGTATCGATTCATATATGGTCTTCTTCATAGGATGTCCAACTTTCATAGTCATGTGATACACCGGTGAGTACCATGGCTTGGGAAAGGCACACATTAGTCCTCACAGTAACATCCCTGTTCTTTAATACTCTAAGGAGGTCTTGTGCAGTACATTTATTTAATGTGATATGTCTTTTGATCTTTTGACTACTGCTGCCATGAAGATTGATTGTGGATCCAAACAAGACAAAATCCTTGACAACTTCAACCTTTCTCCATTTATCATGATGTGACCTATTTGTCCAGTTGTGGCGATTTTGGTCTTCCTTAGATTGAGTTGTAATCCATACTGAAGCTGACAATCCTTGACTTCATCAGCAAGTGCTTCGATTCCTCCTCACTTTCAGCAAACAGAGGTGTGTAATCTGCATACTGCAAGTAGTTAATAAGACTTCCTCAAATATTTTTTAATCATTTCATTGGGAGTTCATACAACTCTTATTACAATCTATACATACATCCATTGTGTCGAGCACATTTGTACATTTGTTACCATCATTATTCTCTTTTACTTGAGGCCTTGGTAGCAGCTCTTCATTTTTCCTATCCCTCCCTCCTCCCCCATCCCTCATGAACCCTTGATAATTTATACATTATTATTACTTTGTCATGTCTTACACTGTCTGATGTCTCCTTTCACCCACTTTTCTGGTGTCCATCCCCCAGGGAAGTGGTTATATGTAGATCCTTGTAATTGATTCCCCCTTTCTACTCCACCTTTCCTCCACACTCCTGGTATCGCTGTTCATACCACTGGTCCTGAAGGGTTCATCTGTCCTGGATTTCCTTTGTTTCCAGTTCCTATCTGTACCAATGTACATCCTCTGGTACAGCCGGATTTGTAAGGTAGAATTGGGATCTTGATAGTGGGGTGGGGTAGGGGGAGGAAGCATTTAAGAACTAGAGGAAAGTTGTATGTTTCATCATTGCTACAGTACACCCTGACTGGCTCACTCTTCCCCATGACCCTTCTGTAAGGGGATGTGCAGTTGTCTACAGAGGGGCTTTGGGTCCCCACTCCACACTGCCCCTCGTTCTCAATGATATGATTTTTTTGTTCTTTGAGGCCTGATACCTGATCCCTTCAACACCTCATGATCACACAGGCTGGTGTGCTTTTTCCATGTGGGCCTTGTTGCTTCTCAGCTGGATGGTCGGGTCTGTTTACCTTAAAGCCTTTAAGACCCCAAATGCTATATCTTTTGATTGCTGGGCACCATCAGCTTTCTTCACCACATTTGCTTATCCACCCACTTTGTCTTCAGCGATCATGGCGGGAAGGTAAGCACCATGGAATGCCAGTTTAATAGAATAAAGTGTTCTTGCATTGAGGGAGTACTTGAGTGGAGGCTCAATGTCCATCTGCAAACTTAATACTAAACCTGTAAATACATGCACATAGATCTACTTCCCCATCATCATATATAAATATATCTACATATGTACATGCTTGTAATTAGACCTCTATAAATGTCCTTTGCCTCCTAGTTCTTTCCTCTTATTTCCTTTTACTTTCCTCTTGTCCCACTATCATGCTCAGCCTTCATTTGGGTTTCAGTAATTCTTCTTGATTACATTCCCCTTAATCAAGCCCTACCAGGCTTCTTACACCCTCCTCACCACTGATTTTGGATCACTTGTTGTTTACTTGTCCCTGGGTTTGTTAACACCACTTCCTTTCCCCGACCGCCCCCTCTTCAATGTCCCCCCAGAACCGTCGGTCCTATTGTTTTCTCCTCCATATTGTTTATCCATCCTAACTTATCTAGATAAACCTGCAGAAATAATAATATGCATGAAAACAAGAGAGAGCAAAACAAAGCAAGAAACAAAACAACAACATCAAAAAAAAATGACAAAAAAGCCTGTAAATAGTTCAAGGTCTGTTTCATGACCTTTAGGGGTGTTTTCCGGTCAAGTGTAATGGAGAGCCACGCCCTGACCCCAAAGTCTATTTTTGGTACTCCCTCGGGACTTCCTTTCTCTGCTCCCCTTGCTGTCCTGTTGCACGCTCTTAGTGCTTTGCCTTGGTGTGGTGGGGTCAGATCGGGCACAATTCCTACACTGTGTCTCCAGTGTTGACTCCTGTAGTGCTATGGGTCAGTGAGGGATGTCCTGTCTCATAGAGGGGCAGGCCATATGGTCTTCTCTGTGCATTGGAGGTGGACCAAGATGTGCTCCACTCTCTCTTCCTCCCCCTTCATTTGTTCCCATGTGCTCTGATCAGACATGTCCCACTCCCTGAGCTGTAGCTTCAGTGCTGTCCTCTGAAGTAAATTCTTCTGCAGGGAGGGCGGCTGTCCACATAGTTGGGATTGGGGACCTTCCTCCAATCTTGATGCCACACTCTTCTTCATATAATCCAGCTTCTGTGATGATTTGCTCAGCACATAGATTGAACAAGTATGGTGAGAGGATACAGCCCTGATGCACCCCTCCTGATTTTAAACCATGCAGTATTCCCTTGTTCTGTTCACAGAACCACTTCTTGATTCATGTACAAGTTCCGAATGAGGACAATAAAGTCTTCTGGAATTCTCGTTCTTCTCAAGGTTATCTGCACAGTCTAATGTCTTTGCATAGTCAACAAAACACAAGTAAACATCCTTCTGGTATTCTCTATTTTGAGCCAAGATCCATCTGACATCAGCAATGATATTCCTTGTTCCACATCCTCTTCTGAATCTGGTCTGAACTTCTGGCAGTACCTTGCCAATGTGCTGCTGTAACCTTTGTTGGATGATCTTGAGCAAAATTTTACATGTGTGATATCAACTATATTATTTTATAGTTTAAGCATTCTGTTGGGCCACCTTCCTTTGGAAGGGCACAAATATGCATCTCTTCCAGTCAGTTCACCAGGTAACTGTCTTCCAGAATTTCTGGCATAGACAAGTATGTGTTTCCGGTGCATCTTCAGATTTCTGAAACAGTTCAATGGTTATTGCATCAATTCCGGATGCCCTGTTTTTGGCTAATGCATTCAATACAGCTTGAACTTCTTCCTTCAGCACCATTGGTACTTGCTCATATACTACCTCCTGAAATGGTGGCCTAATGACTAGCTCTTTCTGGTACAGTGACGCTGTGCATTCTTTCTATCTTTGCTTGATGCTTCCTCATCATTCAATAAGTTGCCTATAGAATCTTTCAAAATTGTAATTTGAAGCTTGAATTTTTTTCTCAAGTTGTTTCAGTTTCAGCTATGCTATTGCCCATTTAATAGACTATTAAACGGAGAACCGAAAACTCACTGCTGAGAGTGAATGGTCTTCCCAGACCACAGGGGAGCAAACTAAAAAGGAGAGGGTGAGAGAATCACATCCTGGCCCACGAAGCCTCAAGGACAACATTCCTGCTCAGAGCAGCCAACGCACAGAGAGGACCGTGGGACTGGCCCTACCAGGAGACACAACGCTCCCTCACTGACCCACAGGGTGACAGGGGACAGCACTGAAGACACGGTGTGGGAAGTGTTCCCAGTCTGACACACACACCCCCACATTGGAACAAAATGCAAAGAGAGCACAACAGAGCAGCAAGGGGAGCAAAGCAATGAAGTCCCCAAGGAATGCTGAAAATAGACCTCAGAGTCGGTGGGCAGGGTGTGGCATTTCACCAGTTCCAACTGAAAAACTTTCAGAAGGGTCAGCAGACAGACCTGAAACTTTTTATAGGTTTTCCATTTCTCTCTCTCTCTCTCTCTTCCTTTTTTCTTTTTCTTATTCTCATGTCTATCCATATAGGATAGGCAGGATAACCAATTCCGAGGAGAAAATAACGGCTCCAGGGGGACATGGGAGGGGAGGAGGTAGGAGAAAGGGAGGGGGGAGCCAACAAACCCAGGGACATGGGAACAATAAGAGAGCTAAAATCGATGGTGAGGAGGGCATAGAATGCCTGATGGGGGTTGATCAAGTGCAGTGTAGCTGAGAGAAAGTAGAGAGTCAAATGAAGGTCGAACATAATAGTGGGACAGGAGGAAAGTAAAAAGAAATAGAGGAAAGAACTAGGAGGCAAAATACATTTATAGATGTGTAAATATATGCATTCACATATGTAAATATATTAATATACAATGATATATGGGCCTGTGTGCATATATTTAAATGGTAAATAGTAAAGTAGCTGACAGGCATTGGGTCTCTACGCAAATCCTTCCTCACTGCAAGAACACCTTGTGCTAATAACCTGACATTTTGTGATGCTCACCTTCCTGACACAATCGCTGAAGTAAAAATGGGTGCATAAGGAAATGTGAAGAAAGCTGATGGTGCCTGGTCATTAAAAGATATAACATCTGGGGTCTTAAAGGTTTGAAGGTAAACAAGTGGCTATCTAGCAGGGAAGCAACAAAGCCACATGGAAGAAGCACACCAGCCTGTGTGATCATGAGGTGTTGACAGGACCAGGTATCAGGAATCAGAAGATTCAAAACAAACAAATATATCGATGCAAATGATGGGGATCAGAGTGGAGACCCAAAGTCCATCTATAGACAACTGGACATTCCCTCACAGAAGGGTCACAATGAAAGAATGAGTTAGCCAGGGTGCAGCATAGCACTGACAGAGCACACACCATTCCTCTAGCTCTTTAATGCTTCCTCCCCCCACTATCATGAGCCCAGTTCTACTTTACAAATCTGGCTAGACCAGAGCATATACACTGGTACAGATAAGAGCTCTCAACACACGGACTCTAGGATAGATAAACCCCTCAGGAACAGTAATAGGAGTAGTGATACCATGAGGGTAGAGGGAAGGTGTGGGGAGAAGGGAGAGAACGGGGAATCGACTATAATGGTTGACATATAACCTCTCTCCCTTGCCGCAGGGAGACGAGCAACAGAAATGTGGGCAAAGGGAGACAGTGGACAGTGTCGATATGAAAATAATAATAATTTATCATTATAAATTGGAAGGGGTGATGGGAGAGGGAAAAAAAGAGGAGCAGATACCAAGGGCTCAAGCCGAAAGAAAATGTTTTGAAATGATGATGGCAACATATGTACAAATGTGCTTGATACAATTGATGTATGGATTGTTATAAGAGCTGTAAGAGCCCCTGATAAAATGATTTGTTAATATGAAAGAAAAGAGTTAGATAGTGTAAGATATGACAAAATAATAATTTATAAATTATCAAGAGTTCATGAGGGAGGGGGGAAATGAGGAGCTGATGCCAGGGGCTTACATGGAGAGCAAATGTTTTGAGAATGATGAGGGTAACGAATATACAAATGTGCTTTATACAATTGATGTATGTATGGATTGTGATAAGAGTTGCATGAGCCCCCAATAAAATGATTAATAAATAAATAAATAAGAAAAGAAAGAAAACTCACTGCCATCAAGTTGATTCCGGCTCCTAACAACACTGTACAGCTTCTGAGGGGACTGGAAATCTTCCTCGGAGCAGACAGCGTCATCTTTAGTTTGCGGGGCGGTCCATAGTCCACGATGGCTCACAGTCCAGCTCTTACCCAGTAGCATCACCAGGATTCCTTAATAGGTAGTAATAATAATACTCTCATATTGATGTGGTGGTGATTGTGCAAAGCCCATTGATATGATTGAGGGGTTTGACTATCGAATTTTATTATATGTTCATTGTAAATCATGTGCCGATAAAATGGTTGGGGGGGGGGAGATAAAAATAAACCAGAAAAAAAGAACATCACTTCACTGCTGTTCAGTCCATTGGGACTCAGATCGATCCGATAGGGGAAATCCTGTGGGTTTCTGAGACTATGTCTCTTTATAGGAGTAGAAAGCCTCTTTGTTCTCCCATGGAGCAGCTGGTGGTTTTGAGCTGCTGCCCTGGTGGTTAGCAGCCCAATTTGTAATACACTATGCTTACCAGGACAGTGAGTAGCTAAAAAGTACCCTTGATTAAAGTACCCTTTAATCAAGAATTCTATAAGGACAATAATGAAATTCCTTATCATACAGATGTCCTGTCATGTAATACAGGCCAAGGAAGCCCTGGAGCTACCAGAAGCTAGGAGAGAAGCTCAGAACAGATTGTCCCTCAAAGCTTCAGAAGCAGTTGATATGACTAACACTCTGACCTCAAACTTCTAGCTTCCAGGACTGTGAGGCAATAAATATCTGTTATTATAAGCCACTCAGTTTTGTGCAGCAGCTGAGGATAGTGGGGAAGCCATGTCTCTCGGTCTGTATTTCTCCAATATTGCTCTTTGTGGCCACATGGTGCCATTGATCTGAAACACAAGAGATCTGCCATTACCTTTCATTTTCCCACAATAGTCCCTGATTCTCATTAGCAAGATCTTGATGTCTTATTAAGATCTAGGACTATCTAAAAGATTTTTTTTAGGCTTCTCTGGAATTAAGGAGAGCATGGTATGCCTCCATTAGCCTCTTTAGGTGAGAATTCACATATGTTTCATTCCTTGCTCATGACGTTACAGTAGTGAAAAAACAAGTCCCAGGTGAATTCCCAATAGGTCCCCTGAAATGTTAAGGTCTCACTAATGTAGTCTGCTTCTGGAAATGGCTTCTCTCTTTCTGCCTGTCTTTCTTCCACCTGGATCCTGAATAATTCTGCCCCTAGGGGTTCTGCACACATTTGTACCGGCACTATCATAACGGGAAAGGAGAGAAAGGTGAGGCTTCTTTAAAGAGTAACTCTGATAGAGACCAAAGCTCAAAAGGGATGCCACGGGGCGTAGAATGCTGCCACTAACCATCAGCGGTGGCTTGAGGTTTCCATATTTTGGTAGACTCCAAGTCCTATCAAAAGATGTAACAGGGAGACCTTGGTTTGAACAAGAGGTGGTGAGTCAGAATAGGTGCCTATGGCTCTTATTTACTCTTGGTTCAGTGCAAAAAAAAAGGAGCTAGACGCCTTTAAAAATCATTTTAAAGCTGCACATGCCACAAGTGAAGCTGATTATGATGAAGAATTCCTTGAGAGTAGGGGCTGGTACAACAATTTCAAAGTGAGAGCAAATTTACAGAGCATTAAAGGGCAACTAGGAAAGGTCCGTAAGGCCAGTGTTGGTAATCCAGGGACTGCCTATATTTCACAGAATTGTAATTATCTGTGTTTCCATTTGTTTCCCCAAAGGGGCTGAGAGCTCCTTGGAGGAAAAGACTGTGGCTTATTTATCTCTGCAGAGTCAACCCAAGACACAGCACCTCAGCAGTCCTTAGAATTGCGAAATGGAAAAAGCATTTACATAAAATATTTCCAAGCAAAGCACAAGGATCCGTAAAGAATGGTAGGATGGGAACAGTTATCTGGATTCACAAGGTAATATTTTATAGACAACTTTAAAAAGATCAACAGAGAGATCGTCTGAAGCTTTCAGCATAGTGAATAAAAGTCTAGAACAAATGTTTTGTTTTGTTTCGTTCTCTGTCTGAAGGAAATTGTGGCAGCAAATAGCACCCCCCCCCCCACACACACACACATACACACACACCGCCCCTTTGACTTTTGCTTTTGGAAGGCACGAATAAAAAGTCACACATCATCATTTGAATTCTTTGTCTCACACGGTTTGTTGAAAAATGGACCTGGGGGAAACAGAAGAGATGCTGAGACGGGCTCTGGCAGACTTGCTGGCTCTCACTAATCTCAAGGGGCAAACGACTGACATCAAAGTGGTCATGGGTCTGGAAGGAGCTTCTCCCGAAGTGCTCTGATCCAAAAGCAGCTTAAAATGAGCCTGCTTTTAGAAAGGGGTTTTCAGTTATACAGATGACCTTTCTGTTGGTCCTGCTTATCCCAAGGTCAGGGAATTAACATGTAAGTAGGTTTTCATGAGAAGAAATGCTGGTTTTATACCATTAGGTTGCCCTGATTCATAGGCACCCTGGTGGCCTAGTGGTTACTCGTTGGGCTGGGATCCGAAAGAGTAGCAGTTCAAAAGCACTGGCAGCTCCTTGGGAGAAAGACTGAGCTTTCTTCTTGCATAAACTGATACAGTCTCAGACACTCATGGGGCAGTTCTATCTGCCCTATAAGGTCACTGTGAGTCCCCAGCTGCTCTATGGCAACGAGTGAGCCCTGATTCATAGGACGATAGGCATAGATGACGTAGTTAAGTATGAATTTTATTTTAGACTTTTGAGTCCTTACTGCCAAATGATTGAACCTGAATCGTGTCACTAGATCAAGTTTCAAGTCTTTATAAATAGCTATGATCATCAATGCATAGCAAGGATAGCTATGATCATCAATGATCCTTGACAGCAACATGTGAACCACCATCATGAAAACAAAGATTTGTTTCTTAAAAAGAAAAAGAAAACAACAACACGGTATCTTACCACCTTTTTTTTGTGCTGCAGTATCTTTTTATTTGCCTCCTGTGTTTATTTTTCTCCCTGTGTACTCGTCTTTCAATACAAGTTCAATGTTTGTCATCAGACAGCTTGGGTGGGTTGCCCCTCCTCCTCCTTATATTTGGATGCTCCTGCTGTTCTTGAGATGTCTAAATATAGCGTTGGAGTTCTTGTACCTCTTCGTTTATAATTCCTAGCAAGGAGATATTCATATGGTGATGGTCTTCGGAAGCCAGCTGATGTTGGCTTCCTCCGTTCCTCAATCTGGTGGTTTCTCCCACCCTCTGTATTCAGCACTGCTTAGTCTGCTTCACTCCAGCTCTGTTTTCATTGCTTTCCTTTGGCTTACTAAGGCATTCTCCCAGCATACATAATGCAATGCACTTTTTTTCAAGCTTCTACTCCTTCCTGTAATGTAATGGCATTCACTACCTGGATTAGAAAGTGAGAGAAAGCCGTTTTTGAGGTTTGACAGGCTCGAAATGGGGACCAGAAGGCTCTGGCTGTCTGCCTCAGAGACTATTGCTTGTATAACTATTTAATAGCATTGGCTTTTTCTACTGTGTGGTTCCTTGTTATCCTGTTCTTATCCTGGAGTGTATCGAGAGGGACCACTTATAGTTTTGTATCACCTCTACAGGGAGGGACCACATGATATCCCACCTAGGAAATGCATCTCAAAAATTTGTTTTCAATGATGCAACTAATGAAAAGTCAGGCCAGATTTTGAATGACAAATCTTCTCTTTAATTGTCATTGTCATTTTTCATACTTTTAATATCTCCATTGGAATTTGGGGGTATACTTATTAGTCCCATCTAACCTGCCACCTGCAAAGCCATATATCCTGAAGCTGGAATTTTAACCCAGGTCTATCTACTCTCAAATTTCCATTTTTTCTGTGATTGCATGTTTACCATTAACACCTATCTTAAATTTAGTTTCAAAAATAATGTGGTAGCCATGACAGCCTTCTCTGACTTCACAATGGAGAAGAGGAATCAAACAACATCAACTCAAAGCCAATTTCTATGAGGCAGAGGTCAGACACGCCTCCAACCTCTAGCCTTCTTTACCCTATTCTGATAAAAATTGTCCCTCCCATAGCACTCTACTTCTCTGCTAAGTTTCACAGTCTATTGCTGTGGGCACACAGAACTCACAGACAATACAATACTCACAATCATAGGCTTTATTAAGGAAGCCAATAGGTTACAAATCAGCATCAGAAATGTTAAGTATACAGTTCTTTTATCCACAGCACCTCTTCTGAGCCATGACACCTGGCACATGTCATGACTATTGGCCTCTCAGTACATGGCCCTTTGTTCTCTTCCCTGCCCAGAAACAACACTCCTTTAGTGCCGATGCCCAAAGGCACTCACCTTTACTAACTCTGTGGGTTGGTAATCCCACCACTCTGCTTTGTGCCACTCCCCCCACTGCCACCACCACATCTCCATATAAGGATCTCAAGAGCCAAAAGACTTGCTCTGCTGATGGTTCCTTCTTGATGGCCAGGAGATGCCCCATTCCTGCTTCTGAGATGGCTCACTTAATACCCAATGGAATGGCAAAACGAATTGATCTCCTCATTAGAGTCCGATTCACCCAATTTGCACATCCCCACCCAGCCATTTGGTGGGAGTTACAACGACTATGGATAGAAAAGCCATAGTAATTCAAAGGCATTGCAGTAGTCCATTCAATTCTCCTCTTTCAGGACTGGGATCTGTGTCCCAATAGATTTTAATCCTTTACTAAAGCTTTGATTTGTGTCATCTTCTCCCAAGGGAAACAATAGTAAAAATGCTCTTTGTCCAAATTGTGGCTGGTACAGTGAACAACACTGGTAGATGAAAGTAGTCCGAGAGAGAAGCCAGAAAAAGGCCTAAGAGACATTGAACACAGAACTTCAATAGAGACATTACAACTGGGATTCTATCATTGGGGTACAAAAATGATACATAGAAGAAAAAGTCTAGGTTGGGCTCTCAGTGGTCCAGATCTAAAACCCTCTTCTGCCTTATTGAGCTACAAATCTAAGCCTTGGCTTCCTCTACTGGAAAATGCAGATAATGATGTCAGAAGCTGGTATAGAGGTTAAATGAGCTTATACTTAAATATTTTTGTCATACGCAAAAGGTGCTTTTAAAAACACATACGTATTTCAATAAGCATCATCATTTTCATCTCAACGTGATTTGTGTGTATGTGTGTGTGTGTGTGTGTGTGTGAGCCTGAGTGTTAACAATGAATGCTGAGGACTATCCTGCTGATACTATGAATCAAATAGATAAGGGCATTTATAATCCCCTTCCTACAGATAAAAGGACTTGAGCATGTACAAATTCTTGATATATTCCCCCAAGGAACTCTTGTAGGAATCTCACCAGCTCTTTGGTTAGGATTACCATTAGCATAAGTGGTTGAATTTAGGTATTCTAGTTTTCATCAACTTTATTTATTAATAATCAGTTTCTTGGGGGATCTTACATATAACAGTCCATACATCCAGTATATTAAGCTGATACGTACAAATATTGCCATCAACAATTTTAAAACATTACCTTCTTCTTAAGCCTCTTGATATCAGTTCCTCTTTTTTCCCTCCCTTCCCCAACCTGCCACCCTTGCAAACTCTTCATATATTATGCCGTTATTTATACATACTTTACACCACCCCTCTATCTCTTCACCTACAATCATGGTATTCACCCCCTCAAGGGGGTTCATTTCACCATCATCGTTATCAGTTCCTCCTTCCCCTCTGCACCCCCTTTTTATCTCCTATCCTCCTGAAGTCATTATTCCTGTTACTGTTTCTAAGGGGTTTGTCTATCCTGAATGCCGTAGATTGAAAGCTCTTGTCTATACCAGTGTATGCAGGCTGGACTAGCTGAATTTGTGAGATCTTCCTAGTGTGGGGGAGGAAGGATTAAGACCTAGAGAAGTGTTGTGTGTTTATCATTGGTGCTATACTGCCCCCTGGATGTATCGCCTCTTCTGTGTGGCTCCTCTGTGCTGGAATGTCCAATTATCCCCAGATGGGCTCTGGGCCTCTACCTCGACCCTTCTCCCTCACCTTGATGAGGTTATTTTTGAACTTCTGATGCCTGGTCCCATTGACACCTCATGATCACACAGGCTGGTGTGCTTCTTTCATGTGGGCTTTGTTGATTCCTTGCTAGATGGTCGCTTGTTTGGCTTCAAGCTTTTACAACCCCAGACACTGTATCATTTAATAGCTGGGCACCATCTGCTTTCTTTGCCACATTTGCTTATGCACCCAGTTTGTCTTCAGTGATCCTGTCGGGAAGGTGGCCATTGCTCATTACCCAATGGTTAGAACGGAGTGTTCTTGTGTTGAGGGTAAACTTGAGTAGAGGCCCAAAGTCCATCTACTACTTCAATGCATTGTCTTATAAATATATGTACATAGGCCAATGCTCCAGTTTTTATGTATTAATACATTTACATGTGTACATGTCTATGTTTGTAACTCGATAGTTTGCTTCCTAGTTCTCTCCTCTAATTCCTTTTACCTTCCTCCTGCCCCACTCTCATAGCCACCCCTCATTTGCCTCTCTGTAGTTCCTCTTGGCTAGATTACAGTTGCTCCAACTCCTCCGGGAACCTACACTCTCCTCACTCTCCATTTAGATCCCTAGTTGTTCCCCTGTTTATGACTTTATTTGCTCACCACTCCCTTTCCCCCGCCTCGTCTTTTCCCAAGTCCCCCAGAACCATCGGTCCCAGTGCTCTCTCCTCAGGTTCGCTTCTCATGCCCGTCTTACATAGATAGACATCACAGAAATAAAGACAGGACTAGAAAAACAAAACCAGCTTAAAAAAGAAAGACAAAAAAGAAAAGAGAGAGAGAGCGAAAAGCCATACCTAGTTCTGGGTCTGTCCGTTGACCTTTATGACTGTCTCCCCACAGATCTGGTGGAGCTCTGGAACTGCCCCTCCAAGTCTGATGTCTATTTTCAGGATTCCTCAGTGGCTTCGTGACTTTGCTCTCATTGCTGATCTGTTATATTCCCTTCTTGGATGACCCACTATGGGGGTTCAGACCAGACTCACTCCCCACACTGTGCCCCCAGAGTTGCCTTCTGTCATGCTATGTTCTCCTGAGGGGACATCAAATCTCGAGCTTTTGTCAGCCCTACAGTCAGTCCTTTCTGTGCCTTAGCTGCTCTGTCACCCTCAGGGCTTGGTGTGCCAGAATGGGGTCTAGTCCCTCTCTCACTGTCGTTCCTTCTTAGTTTTCTCCCATGTAGGCAGGGCAGACCGGCCCCTCTCCCCAGCCTGTGGCTTCAATGTTATCCTCTATAGCCTCCTCTTTTGGGAAGGTGGTCAGCATAGCTCAAATTGGTACCAGCCCGTAGTCCTCTCTGTTAGTGGTTTGCTCCAAGTGCCTATATTGCCCTCCAGGATTGGTTTGCTGTGATGAGGTCTCCACTCTCACTCCCTTTCTTGTGGAGAAATAAACAACCCCCCCCCCATGGGTGGATTAGTGCCCTACACCCCCTATGCCATCATCCCCCCCCCACCCTTTTTTTCCTCTCCCACCTCTTTAAGTTGAGATGCCTTGGGTTTGTTCTGTCCCCTGCCCAAGTGCCTGTCCCTCAGCCCATGAATTGTGCATTAAGTAGCAAGTCTTCTGTACCCACTGTGTTAATTGATCTTACCTCAGTGGACTTATGTTGTACTTGTCCTTTTGTGCTTGGCTAACTTCACTTAGCATAATTTCCCCAACTTCCTATGAGAAGATGAGCTTCATGGGTTCATCACTGCTTTTAAGGGATGAGTAGTACTCCATTGTGTGTATATGTCAGTTTTCTAATCCACTCATCTATTGATGGAAATTGAGGTTGTTTCCAATTCTTTAAGATTGTGAATTGCGCCACAATGAACACTGGAGTACAGATGACTGGTCGTGGTCTATATCTTACTTCTTCTGAGTATATGCCCAGTAGGGGGATTGCTGGGTCATAGGGTAACCCAATTTCCATTTGCTTTAGGTATCAGCAATCTGTGGAAGCCAGATTGCTTTCCACAGTGGCTGTATATGTCTACAAGACTACCAGCAGTGGATGAGAGTTCCCAACTCACCACATCACCTCCAACATTTGTTTTTCTCTGAATTTTTTAATTGTGTTATCCTCGAGGGTGTTAGGTGGTATCTCATGGTTGTTTTAATTTGCAT
Organism: Echinops telfairi; assembly: GCF_000313985.2. Classification (NCBI taxonomy): domain Eukaryota; kingdom Metazoa; phylum Chordata; class Mammalia; order Afrosoricida; family Tenrecidae; genus Echinops; species Echinops telfairi. The sequence goes on along the minus strand of NW_022111310.1, from coordinate 5,261,520 downwards.
TTCTCTGATGGCTAATGATTGAAAACATTTTCCTCATATGCTGTTGACCATTCAGATTTCCTCCCTAGTGAAACTTCTGTTCAGGTCTTTTGCCCGTCTCTTCAGAAAGCTATATGATTTTTTTCTTGTTGGAGGCTAATAGGGTATTGTATATTTTAGTAATAAGCCGTTTGACTGATTTGTCATTTCTAAAAATGTCCTCCTAGTCTATGGGTTCTTTTACTACTTTCTTGGTGAAGTCATTTGATGCACACATGTATTTTATCCTTAGAATATCCCACTTTTCAACTTCAGCTTCTTCTGTGGGTTCATCCTTCCCTATTTCAGTTAGCCTATGTACTCCCCGTGTCAAGGTTCTTAGGTTTGTCCCGATTCCCTCATTGATGGCCCAAATAGTTTGGAATTTTACTTCGAGGTCTGTGATCCACCTGGAGTTTGTCCTCGTGCATTGGGTAAGTTAAGGGTCTTGTTTCATTTTACTGAAGGTAGATATCCGTTTTTTTTCCAGCACTGTTTGTTGAAAATGCATCACGTCCTGTTTGGTGTTTTTTTGGCCCTTATTGAAGATCAGTTGTCTGTATGCTGACGGTTTTATTCCTGGGTTTTCTGTTCTTTTCCATTGGTCTGAGTAGCTGTCATTATCCCAGTACCATGCTGTTTTGACCACTGTGGCTGTGTAGTAGGCGTGAAAGTCAGGTAAGACAAGCTCTCTGACTTTGTCCTTCTTGAGGAGTTCTCTGCTGATTCTGGGCTTCTTCCCTCTCCATAAGAAATTGCTGGTCAGTTTTTCCAATTCTTTGAAGAAGGATATTGGTATTTGAATCGGGATAGCATAAAACATATATAGTTCCTTAGGCAGGATTGACATCTTTGTTATATTGAGTCCTATGATCCATGAGCATGAGGCATTCTTCCACTTGTGGAGATCACTTTTGGTTTCTTGTAGTAAGGTTCTGTAGTTTTCCTCATGCAAATTTTTTGTTTCATTGGTTAAGTAGATCCCTACCTATTTCAATTTGTGATCTCCTCTTCCATGGTCTTGTCCAATGTATAAAGTAATTCAACAAACTTCTGTTTGTTGATCTTGTATCCTGCCTCTCTACCATATTCCTCTATTTCTTCCAGCACTCCTGTTGTGAAGCTTTTGGGGTTTTCAATATACAGAATCCTGCCATCTTCAAATAAGGATAATTTCACCTTATTATTCCTCCAGATGAACACCTTTAATGTCTTTCCATTGCCTTATGCTGTTATCTAGGACCTCCAGTACAGTGTTGAATAAAACTGGGGACAAGGGACATCCTTGTCTGGTCCCCTTTTTCAATGGGATTATTTTCATCTTTTCTCCATTGACTATAATGTTGGCTGTTGGTTTTTCATAGCTTGTACTAACTTGAGGATGATCCCTTCTATTCTGATCTTATTAAATGCCTTCAATAGGAATGGGTCTTGGATGTTTTCAAATGCTTTCTCTGTGTCTATTGATATTATCATGTAGCTCTCCTCTCTATTATTAATATGATATATAATGTTGTTGGACTTCCAGATGTTGAACCATCCCTGCATCCCTGGAATGAATTCCACCTGGTCATGGTAGATAATTTGTTTTATATTCTTTTGTATTCTATTAGCCAATATTTTCATAAGGATTTTTGCATCTATGCTCAGTAAGGATATTGGTCTGTAGTTCTCTATTCTTGTGGGATTTTTGTCCGGTTTAGGTATCAGTGTTACACTAGCTTCATAGAAAGAGTTTGGAAGTTTGCTGTCATTTTCAATGCTCTGGAACAGTTTGTGTAGGATCAGTAACAGCTGTTTCCTGAATACTTGGAAGACTTCTCCTGTGAACTCATCTGGCCCAGGAGCTTTTTTCCATTGGTAACTTCTTGATAAACACATACTTCTTTTGCTATGGGTCTGTTGAGGTTCTCAAACTCTGTATGAGATAGTCTAGGCAGGGATTGCTTTTCCAAGTATTTGTCCATGTCTTCCAGTTGTTGTATTCATTGGAATACAGGCCTTCATAGTACTTTGTAATTATCCTTTTAATCTCATTAGGATTTGTTGTGATTTCCCATCTCATACCTCATCCTGGCTATTGATGTTTGCTACTTCCTTTCCTTGGTTAGGTTTGCCGGCAGTCTGTAGATTCTGTTAATCCTTTCAAAGGTTTTTTTTGCTGCCTTCATTTCTGCATTGTTGTTTTTTCTTCCCACTCGTTTATCTCCACCCTGATTTTTGTTATTTCTTTTCTTTTGCTGTTGAAAGGTTTGTTCTGTTGACTCTGTTCTAGTTGCTAGAGGTTTTGTGATAGTTTCTAAACACTTCTTAATTTCATCTCTAATCTGGGCCAGTATCCCCTCATTTCATAGGAGATCATTATTCATCTTCCAATTGTTTGCCCTTGGTTTTTTGTTTGTTTGGGGGTTTTTTTGTCGTTCTTTTTTTCATCTGTAACTTCATGGCATGGTGGTCTGAGAGAGACAGCTGAGTGACCTCTAGGTGTTAAAATTTACTAAAGCTCGATTTGTGTCCCAGCATGTGGCCTATTTTCAAGTATGAGTCATGTGCACTTGAAAAGAATGTGATTTTTTTTGGGGGGGGTGGGCATTTGAGTAGAGATCTCTATAAATGTTTATCAGGTCGAGTCACCTAGTTGTAGTGTTTGGCTCTGTAGCCTCGTTGTTGAGCTTCTTTCTTGGTGATCTCTATTTCTCTGATGGTGGTGTATTAAAGTCACCTACTATGATTGTTGAGTCTGTAATTTCTTTTTTCACCTTTTGAAGAATTTTGCAGGCAAA
>NW_022111310.1:5154559-5258619 GCF_000313985.2 Echinops telfairi | reverse complement strand
TATTTATTATGCTTACTGGGTCTTGGTCTACTGATCCTTTGAGCATTATGTAGTGCCCATCCTTATCTCTTGTTATGTATGATTTATACTTTAAAATCAATTTAGTCAGATATTAGGATTGCAACCCCTGCTCTTTATAGGTTGCTCTGTGCTTGGTATATTTTTTGCCACGATCAGGCACTGTGGAGGGATCTGACCACAGGTTTAAGAGTCGGGCCTGATGCCACATAAGAATTGGAGTTGTCCGTTCATGGCTACTGGAGCCCCATATGGACACCTGGCAGTGTTGGCCACAGTGTATGGGCCGCAGTTTTAAGGTAAGGGAAGCCTGGATGCAGGTGCTCAAGCCACGTGGGGGTAGTGGGGAGGGTTCCAACTGCAGTGGGGAAGGCCATGGGCGGTTGGTGTTAGGAGGTTATTCACATCTAGACTTACCGTAGGTGGGACTGCAGCCAGGGTCTAGTCATGGCTTCTGGGGCCATGGGCCTGGGAATACCTGAAACCAGGCTGCAGATCCCCAGGGATCCAGAATAGGGCTAGATAGGGGTAAGGTCACCTACTGAACTGGGGAAGTGCTCCAGGTTGCTGCAGGAGTCAGTTCACATGCCCAAATCTCCACTCGACCTCATGGACATCAGGCTCACTAATCATCACGGAGCTCCCAATGAGGGCTGCCAACCTGGGTACCATCTTGACAGGATGCCTTCATCAGCTTTTGAGGTTTGAGAATTGAGTGTAACAATCTTTGAGACTTTCCTTTTATGCTTGTAGTTTAAAAGTAAAACCAGCAATGCCAACAAAAACAAAAATATACCTGAGAACGAAAAACCCATACTTTACAACTCCACACCAGTGGAATTAGAACTACATTTAGTTGTCTATCTTGAAGTAGTTTGGCTGTTGCTTTTCTGAGCACAGCAATGCTTCAATATAGTGATATTTAGATTGAACTTTAAATTCTCAGGGTTATCATTACGGTTCAATGTAAATATCACTGTGTTGGTGTTAGTGGTGTTCACATCATCTCTGGTGAGTTTTATGTCCAGTTTTGATCTCCTTTTAAAAGACTTTGAGTGAACAAATAAAAGCCTTATCATTTTTTAAAGCATCCCAAAATATAGGTCTATCTGGGATTCTACCTCTCATGTTCTAAGCAGCATTATTGAAATCCAATTCAAAATCATGGAATTACATAGTTCTTTCCTGAGAATATAAACCCCTATTTTTAGCCAGATATCTAATGTAAGCCAGATATCTAATGTACCTGGGGAAGGTGGGGAAGGACTCCGGATGGTTTACATTTTATTTTCTTGGATCTCTTCCCCTGAGATTCTCTCATATGTTAGATGTAACCATGAACTTTGAGGACAAACATGGAGCAATGACCGTGACTACATAGGCTGTTCAGCACTTATCATAATTTTTGGCAGCAATATTCCTCAACATAGGTAAATAGTTTACAATTGAGGCAGTTCTCTCAAAAATCATTTTAAAGCAAACACATATAGTTGAGTTGAAGCAAACTCATTAAGTCATTTTCAAAAAATTTATATTTTAAATTCTATGATAAAAAATAATGTGACATGCATAATGTTTAAGAAACAAAAAAATCATAAAACCTTGTTGCTATACATCGTGTTCAATTAATAAGATAAAATCTATTATGCATTCATTATAATGTACATGAGAATGAGATTTTTTATTCAGTGGTGCCTTCTGAATACTTACTTATGCATAAATTCCCAATCTTCCACAGAACTATTAATAATAGCACATTAAAAGAAGGATATTTACCAGGGCAGTAGAAATTAAGGCTGTCAGACAACCTAATGCCAGAATCAGAGAGAAACTAATAACACTGATAAGAAAGATGAACATAAATTTTAAAAGTTTACTCACACATCAGCTCATGGCAGCAATCACCTTTACTTTATAAAACAAAATGTAAAAGAAAGCAGAAAAAAGCCTTAATGGTAAGTCATGACAAACAGCTGTTTCTTAAACAGACATGCAGGGCTTTTTCTCAGACCTATGAGAAGCAGAGGCTCCCATGAAGCTGCTCAGATACCTAGCCAACAGAATTTTTACATGAGGTTGTTTTAAGCTACTAGGTTGACAGTAATTTATTTTGCAGCAGTGGACATTTAATATACACAAATTTCCCCTCCCAACAAACATGGAAATTTGTGAGTTAGAAATAAGGGCAGTTCACCAAGAAGAAATGGACAAACGGAACACATCTAAGATCTGCATCAACGCTCAGACTAACTAACCCTCTTCAGGAATGAGCAGTGTGCTGAGTGAGGAAGGTATAGCCACAGGGAGCTCCTAGTCACAGAGGTCAATGTCAGACCACCCCACCCCACCTCCCTAGCTAACTCTGTACTTCCATCAGCAATGCATGAAGGGTTGGGCAGTGGGAGTAGACCACCGCAAGTGCAGGCAATTGGGAGATGCATTTCATTTGTGGTAGTGAATTTACAGACAATGAGGAAAGGAACGGAAAGTCTGCTTTCTGTTACCACCGCTCGCTGGCAATTCCAACCTTGTCAGTGATGAAATCATCCTTCCTCTCAAGGCAGGCAGCCCTGACTCCCCCCTTGGTACATCACCGGCTGCCAGGACAAAGACTCTACAAATGCTTGGCAGACTAAGCCTCCCTGCTGTGCGTAGCAATGCTGATAACTCCATCTGCACTCTCTACTACAGAAAATTGGATCTCATATCCCACACAGATGCCCCCACCGATCAGAATGGCAAGTAAGAACAGGAGGGAAAGTAACGACCAGTGCTGGACCAAAGCAAATGGCACTCTGAGGAGTGACTTCCAGGAGTGCCCCAGCGTCCCAGGCACAGTGACCACCTGAGAGGGGCAGTGTTGGTCCTCAGTTCGTCAACAAAGTGAGTGCCGGATTTGAACCAGTTGCAGCCTTCTTGGACTAAGGAGTCTGTAATGAACAGACACAGACCCCAAGGAAGATCCACAGCAGAGTGGGCTAAGGATTATGAGGGAAAGCGAAGCCGGGGTGGGGAAGAGGATGTGCCGGGATGGGTGGATTTGTCATTTTAAGTAAGGTGCTTAGGGAAGACGTCAGTAAGAAGGCAATATTAGGACAGAACCCGAAGGAGAGGGGGAGGAGAGCCATGCAGATTTGGGGGGAAAGGACATTGGGTGGAAGGATGATGGAGTGAAAACCCCTGTGAGGCGGTGCTTCTGAATGTCTGACAAACAACAGAGGCCGGGAGGCCTGGGCTGGAGTCAAGTAAGCCAGGAGGCAGTAATCGGGGATGGGGTTCAAGAGTGACAATGCCTTCTACGTCCCTTCATTGCGCCAATCTTCTAATCAAATTCTTTAGAATCTAAATCAGAACCCTGCTGGCAGAGGATTCTAAGAAATGGAGTTCCAGCTTTCGAACCCTTTGATGCTGGGAAGAGAATACCAAACAAACAAACAAACAAATGCACTACTATTGCGTCAACACTGTCTCATAGCGACTGTCTGTGCTCTGAGACTGTAACTCTTTTCGAGAGTAGAAAGCCCAGCCTTTTTCCTGAGGAGCTACTTGTGGTTTCAAACTGTCGACCATGCGGATTGTAGTGCAACATGTAACCACAGCAGGTAGTCAGAACTAGTGCTAACTACCAATTGGCCACCTGGGCTTTTAACTTTCCTCACCTTCCCTTCTACAGTGTAAAAATAATATTGGCAAGAGCACTTTCTGTCATATAACTCATGGTGGTGGAGCTAAAGTTAGGCCCCTCCATTTTATAGCTATCACAGCAATAACTGCGGTGTATGTATTTACAGCCAGACACATGCACTATACCAATAAACCATGGGCTCAATATATGGATATTATCATCTCCACTAGGCAGACTAGGAAACATTCAGAGCGTTACGGGACTTACTCCAAACAGGTCTTCTCGGCTCAGAATGCCAGGATGTTAGAAATGTGTGAGTGTATAATCACACAAGACTACTGCCTCAATTCCTGTGTGGGGACTGAAGACAAGAGGCAAGAGTTCCCATGGGAGGTGACCTTGGCCCTGTGGGCCTCATAGGTCACTCGGATACAGTAACTTCACCATTTTCTCATTTATTTACCACGTGGCTTTCTGTTCTAGCCTCGCAGTTGCAGGGTTGAGGGTGGTGGTTCTATTTCAGCAGGGCAGTGCACCCGGCACTGAGAACCTGACTATCAGTGGGCAATGAACATGAGTAGTTTAAGTCACTGGCAAACAGAGAAAATGATCAGACAGTGGGCAGCAGCCAACAAATCATGAACTATGCCGCTTCTCAGAGGCCCAGCCATGGCCCAGGAGCAGGAAACACACTGAGTAGAACACTGTCCTCTCCATCACAAACCCTCCTGCAAACTTCTCAAATGCTTCCCAAAAAGAGGCAGAAAGAAAAATGGCTAAAAGGCTAAAGGAATGAGTGCATGGGAAGGCCCCAGATAGGAGTACACTGCACTCTTGTTCCGAAGAGAGAACACCCAATGGCGATCCATTTGATTCTCACCGTGATGACCTCGTGTGCATCAAAGAGAATGAGCTCCACGGGGATTTCTGGGGCTGAGTTTTCAGGAGTGCATCAACAGGTCTTTTTTCTGAGGTGCCTCTGGGTGGACTCAAACCTCTATTCTTTCAGTGAACAGCCAAGCTGCACCACCCTGGGACACCCTCCAAACAGAGCCGCTCTGATTTTGATCAGACTCATTTACAGCTGACATAGGAAGGGAAGGAAGCCATTTTCCTCACTCCTTATGACAGTAAAGAAATAAGAACTAGGTTTATTGAACATGTCTTCAGTAGTTAACTAGTTAACCAAACCAGTAAATAAAAAAACTCAACTCACTGCCATTAAGTCAATTCCAAACTCATTGTGACCCTGTAGGACAGTATGGCACTGCCCTCTTTGGTCTCTGACGCTACAAATCCTTATGGGAAAACAAAGTCTCATATTTCTTCTGTGAAGTGTCTGGTGGGGTTGAACTGCAAACCTTGCAGTTAGCAACTCAACGTGTATGCCACCAGGGCTACTATTAACTAATTAAGCTACATATAAATAATACCCTTCTTGCTATTGCTATTGACTGCCCTTCAGTCAATTCCAACCATGTAGTAACCCGACATGACCGATTGGAACTGCCCCATTAGGATCCTCTAGGCTGAAATCTTTACAGACACAGATCGCCGGGCCTTTCATCCTGAGGAGACATTGGTGAGTGCAAACCACTGTCCCCCCCTGTTAGCAGCCGAGTTTAACTGTTGAATCATCAAGATTCCTAACCAACCAAAACCATTTTTTTAGGGAAATAGAGGAAGGTCAGGCATATAGGTAACCCCTTCTCCATTTACCCATCTGAGCAACCATTTTAGTTAGGTAAGTATTATCTGAAATTATTAGAGACCATTTTAGTTAGGTAAGTATTCCTCTGTCCAACGCATAATTACTAAATACACACTACTGTTGAAGCACTGGGGTAGGAACTATAAATATGTCAAGAACAGGGCCTGATAAAGTCCTGGCTCCTAAGCAACTCTTGTTTGTAGAGAGGAGACAAATAATTCATGAATAGAGTATACTGTGGTAAGTACTATAACCCCAAACCAAACCCCTTACTGTTTGCGTTAGTCCAGGTAGACTAGAGAAACAAATTCATATATGCTTTTATATATGTATAAGAGAGAACTTGAGCCCTACAGGACCAGTGGTGTGAGTGGCGAAACAGGGAGGGTAAAGGGAGAATGGGTAGGAAAGAGGGAACCGATTACAAGGAACTATATGTGACCTCCTCCCTGGGGGACAGACAACCAAAAAGTGGGTAAAGGGAGACATCGGACAGGGCAAGATATGACAAAATACCAATTTATAAACTATCAAGGGCTCATGAGGGAGGGGGGAGCGGGGAGGGAGGGGAAAAATGAGGACCTAATGTCGGGGGTTTAAGTGGAGAGAAAATGTTTTGAGAATGATGTACAAATGCGCTTTACACAATTGATGTGTGTATGGATTGCGATAACAGTTGTATGAACCCCTAATAAAATGTTTTAAAAAAATAAATAAATCAAATGCCAGAGAAATGGCAATGAAAAAAAAAAAAAAGAGAGAGAGAACTTTATATCCAAGAGCAATTGTACATTAGGAAAACATCCCAGCCCAGTCTAGATCAAGGCCTAAGTCCGATATTACTCTATATGTCGATACTAGTCCATAAATTCCTCTTTAGACTCACGCAACCATGAAATGACGTCAAATGCAGGAAGATCATGGGCCAGTGGGTGGAAAGTCTTGTGGATCCAGTGGTGGTGGAAGAATCTCAGCGCTGGTGTGAGTCTTTACGTGGCTCCTCCAGCTCTGTCAGCATAGCTCCATGTGGCTTGTCAATAGGAATGTCTTGCAGGGAGTGAGTTTAGCTGGCCTCCAGTGAGCTGTTTCTGTCCATTATGCCTCCAAATGAGGTCATCATGCTGTGACCTGATTGACAGGCTACACTCCACCCTTTCACTCTTAATAGTCTCAAATTGATTACAGATTATGTAACTACCACACTCTTAAATCAGTCCTGACTCACAGCAAGGTGGAGAGTGGGGCAGAGTAGAGCTCCATAAGACTTCCAAGGCTGTAAATATTTATGGAAACAGACTGCCTCATTTTCCTCCCAGAGAGCAGTGAAAGGCTTCCAACCATTTTGGTTAGCAGCCTACTGAATCCACTGTGCCTTAACTCTGCAACGACCTGACTATTCTTTAACACACAAAATACTCCCAACAGCAAGTGGCACACAGTGGAGCCCCTCCCGTTTCTCATCCTCCCTAATCTCTGTCCCATTCCCTGTCTACATTTTCTAGTTCTGTCCCAGCTGTCACTCATATAGAGATAGCAGAATAGGAACTGTCAACGTTTTATGCTTTTAAGTGGCAGCAGAGTTTTAGCACAATTCTCTTCTGGAGACTCTCTTTCCAGTAGGAATAGCCCTTCCCAACGGGTCTGTATAATGCATTGGTGGACTGGTGAGTCCCAAGTTTGACCTTCGGCAGTTTGCTGGTGGGGCAAGGGCTTGAGCTGGATTTTCCTCTAACTGCCCATTCTGCTGCTACATATTGCAGTGCTCTGCCCAGGGTCTCTTCTGGAAGGAAAGGCTGAATCCCATTTGTCATGTAAAAACTGGAGACCTTCACATCTGTGTTAGTGGAAGCCTTGCATCAGCCAGATATGTCTGGGCCCCACACTGAAGTTGTCCAGCTCCAACTTCATGGTGGCTCCCTGGATAGCGGGACAGAGATGCAGAGGAATGTGCTGACACCCAAAGCTGGCTTCATGGGAGAGCACAGGGCCTCTCGCTTAGTTGGTACCCACACCTGGTTTAACGTACCACTGATGGAATTGCTAATCATTGTTAACCAAGGCCCTGTATTTTCATTTTGCACCAAGTTCCATAAATGGAGTCATCAGTTCTGTTATCATTACTACCTCTTTGGTTAAGAATAAACCTCAGTGTGTCATCTGGTCTAGATTTGTAGTAGTAGTGAAGCTCGTTCATTTCTTCCTGTCATTATTCTGTAGCTGCACACCTTGAGGGGACACTGGGACATTGTGGACAGGCATACAGCCATGGCCTGCTGAGTATCACCAGGTGTCACGCGTAACTTTTTACCCAACTTCAGTGCTGTTCAGGCAAACGAGGACAGCCAGTACTGTCAAGGCAGAGTTTCCCACAACTCACCCCAGCCCCAGGAGTAACCTCAACCAGCCCCCAGAGAGTGGCACCTGAATGATTTTTTTTTTCAGTCACAAATTCACAACTCACAAAAATCTGGGTCTATTTTCAGGAAGTGTAAAAAGAGATGCCTCTGATTTTGACCTTTCATTCGTCATTGAAATGCAATTAAATGAAAAGGTAGGCCAACAGAGCAATGCTTTGGAACCTTGTATTTCTTTTTTTCCTTCCATTTTATAATACATCCAGGAACACCTGGCTTGTTAGAAAAGCAACCTGAGAAGAAGGCATCTCTCCAGCTGCCCAGAGTGTATATACTTAATCCCCACTTTGATCTTATTCAAGGAAGAAAGATTGTTATACCCGAGTTCACTTGCAAATACTTCATACTCAGTTAAGTGTCAAGGATATCAGAAGGCCTAAGACTTTAGCCACAAAAGGAAACTTGAATATATTATTAAACTGTGTATATATATGTATATATATGCTCACATATGTATATCTAGGTATATAGAAGGGTCACTCCAAAAGTATTACTATAAAATCCTGTTGTTGCTGTTATTGTTAGGTACCACTGACTCAGTTCAGACTCCTAGAGACCCTATGCACAACAGAACAACTGCCATATTTCAATCCATTGTTGCAGCCGCTTATCAATCCATCTCAGTGACATTTTTTGGCATTCTTTTTTTAATTTTGTAACTGAATTGGGTGATGTTTTACAAAGCAAATGAGTTTTCCGTTCAACAGATCATTCACATTTTGTTTCATATCGATTATAATCCCCACAATGGAACATCACTGATCCAACTGCTTCCCTGTGTTCCCTGTTTTTACATCCTGTTTCTTGCCTAACACTTCAGAACTTTGTCCTTGGACAAATGCTGCCCCTTTGATGTCAAATGGTTGAGAGTTCAGATGGATGCATATTCCCTAGTGTTATTGTTTCCTTCATAAATATAGTTGACTTAAAATGGAGACATGGAAAGTGAATTCAGTTACAAGCTAGAAGAGTGGCTTAGAACTATCATCATCATCTTGGGGTTCGACCAGTCTCTATTTAATCAATAAACCTGGTCTTTTTAATGATTTTTACTTTGGTTCCATATTTTTCTCCCACAATGCCCAGGACATTCCAACATGATCCCGTTCTGAAAAGTTGGTTATGGTAGCCAGGCATCATATAGTTTTCCTAGTCTCAAAGTCATGGAGGCTGAGCTTTGAGTGATCCATTAATCCATTGGACTAATTTTTTTCCATTGGGTCTTCAAATTTCTTCATTCCTTTTTTTCTCCAGATGGGGAGAGACCAACAACCTTAGATGACTGCTCACTAGTTTTAAAGACCCCAGCTGCTACTCACCCAAGTAGGATATAAAACATTGTTTTGGGGGGACTGTTAGGTCAGTTGACTTTGGTATCTCCTCAGATTATCACTGACCCTCTCTTGAGCAAGGATGTCGTGCTTATCATACTTGTCACACCTGGAACTGGTCATGCCTGTTAACATGTCCAAAGTATGTGAGACAAAAATGTCACCACCCTGTACTTCTTCCAAGAGAGATTTATTCATTTGTCTGCCAGTTCATGGTACAGTGAGTATTTTTATCAGCACCTTAATTCAAAAGCATCAGCTCTTCTCTCGTCTTCCTTATCCATTGTCTAGCTTTTGAATATAAAGGGGGTGATGGAAAATGCCATGCCGTGGGTCCAGTGCACCTTAGTTCTGGGTGACATCTTTGCTTTGAAATGCTTTTAAAGAGGTCTTTTGCAGCAGATTATCCCAATACAGTGCATTATTTGATTTATAAGCTGCTGCTTTCGTGGGGTTGATCATGGATACGAGTAAACTGCAATCCTTGGCAATTTCAATCTTTTTTACATTTGTCACGATGTTGTCTATGATGTTGTTGGTTGTTCCATGATGTTGTCGACTGCTCTAATTGTAAGATTTTTGCTTTCTTTACATTGAACTGTAATCTGCATGAAAGGTTGGGGTTTTTGATCCTCGTCAGTAAGTGCTCCAATTCTTCTTTGCTTTCAGCAAGCAAAGTGGTATCATCTGCACGTCGCAGGTTGTTAATGAGCCTCCTTCCGATCCTGATGTTGAGTTCTTCTTCATATAGTCCAGCTTCTCTAATTACTTCCTCAGCATGCAGATTGATAACTATGATGAAAGAATACTACCCTGGCGCACAACTTGCCTGATTTTAAACCATTAGTATCCCCAGCTTGAAGAACTGCTTCTTGGTCTGTGAGTAAATTCCTCGTGAGCACAATGAAGTGTCCTGAATCTCTCATTCTTCATGATGTTATCCGTACTTTGTTATGATCCACACAGTTGAATGCCTCTGCATTGTCAATAACCACAGGTGAATATTTTTCTGGTAGTCTCTGCGTTCTGTCAAGATCCATCTGATACCTGTGATAGTATCCTTTGTTCCATGCCTTTTAAAAAGAAATCCAGCTTGAATTTCTAGCAGTTCTGTCATTGTACTGCTACAACCATTTCTGAATTATCTTCTGCAAGATTTTACTTGTGTGTGATGTTAAGGATTTAGTTCAAGCATTCTCCAATCCTGCTGGGTCACCTTTCTCTGTAATGAGCATTAATATGGATCTCTTCTAGTCAAAGCTAGTGTTCCTCGGCATATCCTCCATCTAGGTCTATTTACTTTTGAAGGCATTCCCCCCATCTCTTTAACTCCCATACACATTCTATACCTTTCTAGTAAATCTATCAAGATTGCCTCTTTGGTACCCCCCAAATAATCACCATAGCCATCTGAGTTGACCTCACTGCCCTGAATTTGACATTCCAGTGGACCCCTGCAGAAGTCACTCTTTGGATTGAACCTCTTTTTTGAGAAGGTATTCCAGTAAGGCAAACCTACATGTATGACTGGGAGCGCTTGTCTCCAGGCACCCACTGGTGGAAAAGATCTCTGTAAACAGGTTTTGTTTGGAATAACCCGTGCATGTATGAAACCCTATGAGCAATGCTTTTTGGTGTACCTTTCTGGGTGCACATACATATATGAGGGGGCTTCTTCAAAACTCTGGTGAAAAATGTCATCATCTTTTCATTCCATTTTCCCTGAACATTTTGAAACACACACACATGCCGTTTGGCTATGATGTCATTTCGCTAGTATGGAATCAGTTGAGGATACCGATTAAAGTTGTTTTAGTTAACATGTGCCATTGACTGTAGATGCAGGGGTGTGCTAGAAGTGCTTCATTCACTCTGAACCCCCACCTGGGCAGCTCTGTGGTCAGTGATGTCCTATTGGGATCTTAAAATCAGCCATGACTGCAGCTTTGGCATGGTGGTGGTGGATGCTACAAATCAGAGCATCCGCCACTCCTCCAGAGATCCATTTCTCAGCATTCCACTGTACAGAACGTGCTATAAAGCATTCTAAGTACAATGTTAAAGTTGTAAAAGCTTTATTATAGATTGATTCAAGTTACTTTATCTACTCAAAACTGATGAAGAATGGTTAGAACGATAGTTTCAAGAAGAAAGGAGAATAACATTTAACTCTATCACCTATTGCTAAGAGGGCAGAAGACAATCTAAAATCCAGCCATTAAACCCTCTCCAGGACCCTTTGGAGAAACTCTGGTGGAGTAGTTGTTACGATTGGGCTGTGATCAGCAAGGTCAGCAGTTCGAAATCACCAGCAGCTCCATGGGAGAAAGGGTGGGTTTTCTACTCCAGTTCCAGAAACCCACAAAGGGATCACTGAGTCAGAATTCACTCAATCAATGACAATGAGTTTGGTTTTTTTTGAAGGACCCCTTGAATTGCATCTTAAGATGGAATTAGTGAGTGTGTGTGAGTCTGTATGGGGGAAGGAGGGAAGCTTATGGAATGTCATGAGTACATATCATAAAAATAAATAACTACATAAAATAAATGCCTTCATTTTCTCAAAATCAATACTATTTTATGAAGACAAGGGAGAATTAAAACCATAGAATTCAAATGATCCCATTATGCTTAAGTAGTTAAAAGAACAAACTGATTAAAACTGAATAGGAAGTTGCTTTTTTTAAACATCACATATAACCATATGAAGGAACCCCCTTCCCAATGGAACACTGAGAAATTAAACAAAGAATTTATTGCTCAGCTGTCTGTGGCTGCATAAATTTATGGCCAAAGGGGAAATTGCAACAGATGTGTTCTGTGGGGGAAATGGGCCCACTGCATTCCATTAGTGCTGATAAAGGTCTTATAGGAATAACCCAGCCAATTTTATTCCATCATTTCAGCCTTGGAAATATAACTTTAGAATATAACATTCATCCCCAATAGCCAGCATTTTCTTTTCTGTACCTCTCTCTTCCCCATCCACTCCAGTCCCTGCCCCATAATTCTTAAAGGAAGAGATTGAGAGAGAGGGCTGGAGAAAGTATAACGGAAGCTTAAGGTCATGTGTCTGGTTTAGAAGAGAATAGTATCTACTAGTACCCCTTTTGTTTTTATAATACTAGTTAAAGAACTAGTTACGATCTTTTTAATGAGTGAGAAATCAGAGAAGATATGGTGCAAGCATGGGTTCAAAACACAGATTTATGGTACTATTAAGACTAGAAATACTATATAGCTGTTGGTAACTATTAATATTATTTTGTTCATGATTACAGAGAGGATTTAATTGCTTAGGCTATTATCTGCCTTCCTAGACGATAGTCCAGCACAAGGTGATAAAATTAAACATTATTTTCCCAACCTCTTCTTCATTGAAGAATCCAACCCCCACTATATCATTTTCCATCCATTCTATTTGGTTATCCTAATTTTTTAGAACCCACTACATTAATACTACAGCACTATGATAAGAACCAATTGCCTTTAAGTCAATTCCGACTCATGACGACCCCACGTGTGCTGAAGTGGAATTGTGCCCCAGCAGATTTTCATGAGCTTTTGGTCAAGCCTTTCTTCTGAGACACCTGTGAATGGGTTCAAATCATCAACCTTTAGAATATGAATTCTTAACCATTTGTGTCACCAGCACTGCCTAACACAGCAGCAATAGTAGATTAATACCATAGGGCTAGCTATATAATTGGCACAGTTCTGAGTTCTGCACATCGATTAACCCATTAAATCCTTCACAATAGCTCCATCAGGTGATGGCCTATTATAAACTGCACTCTTAAAAATTCAGAAAATGAGGCACAGGGAGTCTAGAAATTTGCCTGTGATCATATAACCAACAAAGTACCAACTCTAAATGATAAACCCAGTCAATCTAGTTCCAGTCTAGGTTCAAATTTCTGCGACAGCACTTGTCATCCCTAATCTCTACTGCATGGACCATTGAGGACAGGATTTGATAAAGCCCAACAGCTGAAAACCTGAAATTGCCTAACAGACCACTTGGGAGCAAGTTTTTAGTATTGATGATTTACAGAAAGTTAGGTTTACACAAACACCAGGCACAGAGAGCACATTCCACTTTTTCCTTGAGGTTTTTCCTAGTCTCCAGGCTTACCTGCCATTGAGCTCTCAGAACAAATCTCCTCCTCTCCACTTTCAGGTAAAGCTGTTGGTTTCTGGAGTGGGTTGTACCTCCGTTCTTTGCTTCGCATGCTGACAGAATTCACGCCAAAGCGCGTTTTGTAATCCAAGTGAGTTTTTATAAAGGAACGGCAAAGTTTCAGGTTTTACATCAGGTTTTACAGTGTCAAACGGAGACTTGCTATTTCTGGAAAGTGTGCCAAACCACATAGACACCACGCTGGGGTTCACAAGTGGACCCAAAAAAACACGTGGAAAAGAACACCCACATGGGCGGAACTGGGGAACCTCAGGGACCAAGAGAAGTGAGTAAGAGAGCAAGGAAGCAGGAACCTGAGAGCTCAGGTGCATGTGGGCCTGGAGTAGGCCCAGGGGGTTCTGAGGGGGCACGCCCAGGCAGCACATGTACACCCCCATCCTCTGACCTGCCTCAAGACCAGAGCAAAAGAGAGAAAATTACTTTACTGCAGCCGGGTTTTAACAGCTCTGGCTGGGGTGGCATGGCTGAAGGTATTGGTTGCCCTGATTGGCTAAGTTAGGCCCACCTGTGATGTACCTAAAGTGGGTGTGCCCATGGTATTGATTTTACCTGGGCCTAGGAGGTCCTAGTCTGTACATGCTCTGTTTGCGTCGTCCCATGGATGTCCAATAGCTGCCTGATTTCTTTCCAACCCCTCTATGTGGGCCTTTGCAGGTACGAGAGGGACAACCCCATTGTCCCTAAGTCTAGCTACCTAACAAAGCCAGTAGTATTGTTAATGAAGTAATCTTTTGTTTTTCAATTTAAGGAGAATGTTTCTTAAGTTTTAAAAGAGACAAGACAATACAAAGACGCAGACACATTATCTGGATGAAGGCAGCCATTAGCTGTCAAAATGATACCTGAGGATTCAAGTGGTGATACTAGTTAAAGAAGCCATGGAACAAAGGAAATTTCACAAATTCACGATTGGTGGCAGATCAATACATATCAATAGTTAGAGGTGGGACTGCAGAATCAGGAACAAGATCATGATTGGGACACTTACGTTATGTTAAATAGAAAAGTTTACAAGATTGGCCCATGGCCTTCTGACCAAGACAAACAGCCTGAGACTTATAAGGCAGGATTTGAGAGGTACATGACACCTGTACTGGCCTTAGTAAGGTGGCCTCTATCAAGGACACACTCAGGCAAGCCCCTAAGGGGAAGAATGTCCTTCCCTGGGCTGGTTGGAGAAGAGTGGAGGTAATCTACTCTCGGAAGCACTTTGCCTGAGGGCAAGTTCTCCTACCTCCTGTGTTCAAGATCAGAAAGAATTCAATGGAGGCTTAATCTATTTAAGGTCCCTGTAAATGGATTTCAGGCTATCACTGCCATTCATAGCCTTTTGCAAACCTCAGTGCTCAGAATTCCAGCTGTAATATAATCCTCCATCCTCTGATCATGAATTATTAATAATTATTTTATCACATAGGTGGTGAACTTTTTCCATGTGGACTTAGCTGAAATCTCACTTTGATGGCTGCTTGTTTTGAGACAAACCTTTAAAACCCTAGATGCTATTCTTTCTGATAGCTGAGCATAATTTGATTTATTTATCCCACTTTGCTATACCTGTATCTGTTAGGTAGCAGGATAGGGGCCCCCTACAGGAAGTTGCAAGTCAATAAAGGTTAAAGGGCATGCACAAACTCAAGCCCTTGAGCCAGAGGGACAGTACACCTGGGTGGGCCCAACTAGGCCAACTGGGCTTAATTCAGCCACTGGCCAACCAGTAGTGTTGACCACGCCTCCCAGTTTAAAGGACCAAAAAAGGCCAGAACCAGGAGACCACCCTCTCTTTTACACTGCTCCTCTGCCTCCCAGTGGGCTGTGCCTTGGTCTCTCTCTTTTTCTCCGGCCTCAGGCCACCACGTGTGGGTGTGTAGCCCACAACGTTGCCCATGTTCTTAACTGTAAGACGTGAAAAATTTCTTCTATCCTTTATAAAAACCCACTTGGATCACAAGCCAGGTTTGGCATGAATTCTTTCTCATGCAAAGCCAAGGACCAAGGTATTTCTCATCCAAGGAATCTAACATTTTCAGGGATCATTTCAAGAGGGCTGGTAGCCAGCAGGACCAAATAATAAGAACTAAGTGGGAGGTCAAAATACATTCATATTTAAGTTGTATATATTTCTATGGTCTACTTTAGAGGCAGTGTTATTAACCTTTGAGAAATAACACAGGTAATCTTCATGGGACATTTGGTAATTTTAAGATTAATATCCTAAATCTAACCACTGGCATAGAATGAAGTAAATTTTGAATCAGTTAGTCAATAATGACCTACCTACTACAGAGACAACTGGTTTGGAGTTGAACGAGCCTTAATGTGGTTTATTATGTTGATAAATCTTGGTATCACAGCATCGGGACATGTTTAGGAGGTTTTCAGATGAGAGCTATGAAGGCCTGGTGT
Organism: Echinops telfairi; assembly: GCF_000313985.2. NCBI lineage: Eukaryota > Metazoa > Chordata > Mammalia > Afrosoricida > Tenrecidae > Echinops > Echinops telfairi. Next base: position 5,242,913 of record NW_022111310.1, on the reverse strand, counting down.
GAAGAAAATAAAAACTCAAGACGCACCGCCATTGAGTCTGTTCCAGCTCATAGTGGATGCGACATGATACTGGGAAAATGAAGACCCTCGTCTTCACTGTGCTGCCATTTAGCTCATGATTTCATTCCGATAACAACCCCTTTAGTAGATGAGAAGATAGAGGCTCGAAAATAACAATTTGTCCAAAATTAGACAAGGTAAAAAAGTAGAAAATTTGGGGTCTAAGCCAAATCTTTTTTAACTCCAAAGCTTTAATCACCAGAAACCAGTAATTTGGCTAAGTTCTCACATGGGGACTGAGAGGGGCAGGAGGGCAGGAAATGAGAATGAAGGAAGAGGAAGGACAGGCTTAGCTAAGAATCAGCTGACTCCATGGCTTCCATTTCTCCTGGACTGTGCTCTAGAAATACCCGGCTAACTGTTTCAATCCCTCAATTTTCTCAGCTGGGATTTAAATAAGAATGGCCCAGTTATCACTGTCCTCCTGACAGGAGAGTCAGGACTGACAGCCGATTAATTCGGGACTCCACTGTGTGTTGGCAATCCTCCCCACAGGGAGAAAGCCTCAGCGGAAGTTTTTTCCATCTTCTGACTTGGAAGTAATTGCTCCTACATGGGAAATTCTACACCTCGGTGCCTTCAGGCAGCAATCTGGCCAATCATTTGCAGAGTCCGGGAGCTAACCTGGCAGCTGCAAGATGCCACCTTAGCAGGTGCAGCTGTCTGGTAGGACACCTGTTCTCCCTAATTGAAGGCGATGAGCTGGTGGGAGAGTACTGGCAGCAGCTTCTGTAATGCCTTGCGATAGGCCAAACGCTTACAACAAACGAATACAAAAGAAAGTCCGTCAGCAGTACCACTTCCCCAGAGAAGACCCACCTTCGAGAGCAGTGAACTTGAGAACCCCACCATCATCTGATAACGGGCAGTATAGGGATGCCTTCCTAAGGAAGAAATGCAAAGACGTTGAGAGCGTTGTGCCTGCTTCTTGTTGAGAATGCTGCTTATTTACACACCTGCAAATTTCACTTTCTCTTCCTCACCTCTTTTTCAGTAATTGGCTTAATGCATGCTAAAAGCCCAGTGAGGAATGTAGCATGTCCAATTTATTATTCCAGCTCATTTCATAGATAGCGAGCCCACGTGCCGCGTGCTACATTGAATATATAGGTTACATTTAGAGATCGATACCACTTGGCTGCAATTTGATAAGTGCTTCTAATTTAATTTCTAGCTATGACATTTACTTAATCAAAACTTTTGCAATGAAAACTAATTCAAACACAATATATAGTAAGCAGTTTTCAAAAAGCATAGGGGGTGGTGCGGATTTTACAGGGTGAATAATTGAACTGTAAATGCATTGTATAAGTTCAGTATAACTTTAATAAAACCTCTGCCAGTCTTTTAATAAACATTCACAAACACTACTCTCCAGCCCCGGAGAAGAACATAATAATAATAATCTAGTTCGTATTTGGGGGACACTGGGTATAAGATATGATTAAATCAGAAATGCTACAAATGAGGTAGTGATGGCAAGTAAAATCTAACGGGAAATGCACTATTAACTAAAGCACACGTAACTGTTGCCTTCATATGACATTCATGTTCTTACTTGAGATATATATTAAAGTGTACTTTTAATTATTAAAAATAATTCTTCTTAATATATCTTACAATTATTCTGCTATCTAATTCACTTGAGCCCTCTAGTAAAGGTATTTTGTTATCAACGACCACAATTCTTTTTGAGCCATTGTAGTTGCTGAGTACAGCCTGATGTTGCTGAGCCCTGGTGGCATAGTGGTTACATATTGGGCTGCTGTGGACGCCATTACAAGATGGCGCCGGACCGCGCCCCGCATTGTCGGAGCTGAGATGTAAACAAGCTTGTTGCGCATGCGCTGCCAGGAGCTGAGCTGTAAACAAGCTTGTTGCGCATGCGCTGCCAGCCGCTCACTGTGCATTATCGCGTTGCACCAATCCTGGTAGGACACGTCACCGAGCAGGGTATTTATACCCGGGGTTTTAGGAGCTTGGGGTCTTCCGCAGCTGACTTCGGGCTCAGAAGCAGCGTCAATAAACTTCGCAGATTGCATCCACCAGAAGGGTCCTGACCATTCTTGTCTCGGTCCGTGTTGCGCCGTGTCATCCGCGCGCGACAGGCTGCTAACCATAAGGTCAGCAGTTTGAAACCACGAGCCACTCTGTGGGAGAAAGATACAGCTTTCTACTCCTGTAAAGAGTTACAGTCTCAGAAACGCAGAGAGCCAGTTCAACCCTCTCCTATAGGGTCAGCATCAACTCAATGGCAGTGAATTTGCATTTTTTAAATGTCATAATTTTTAAAAATCATTTTACTGGGGGCTCTTACAACTCATAATATTCCATACATCAATCGTATCAAGTGTATTTGTACATATGTTGCAATCATCATTTTCTAAACTTTTACTTTCTATTTGAGCCCTTGGTATGAACTACTTTTTCCCCCTCCCTCCCACCCTTGTGATCCCTTGATAAATGATAAATGATCATTGGTTTCATATCTTACACCGACCGCTGTTTCCCTTCAACCACGTTTCTGTTGTTCATTCCCCTGCGGGGGTGGGGGGGGTATGCATCGATCACTGCAATCAGTTCCCCCTTCCTCCCCTCCTCCCTCCACCTTCGCCCTACCCTCCTGTTATCACTATTCACATTTCTGTTCCTGAGGGGTTTATCTGACCTGGATTCCTGTGTTGTGAACTCTTACCTGTACTGGTGTACATGCGCCAGTCTAGCCAGAACTGAAAGGCAGTACTGGGGTCATGATAGTGGGGCATGAGGAAGTCTCAAAGAACCAGAGGAATATTGTGTGTTTCATTGGTGCTATACAGCACCCTGGTTGACTCATCCCTTCATTGTGACCCTTCTGTGAGCAAATGTCCTATTGTCTACTGTTGGATTTTGGGTCTCTGATCCAACCCCTCTCATTCTCAACAATATTTTCTTTGTTTGTTTGGGGTCTTCTGGTGCCTGTTACCTGATTCCATTGACAGCACATGATCGCACAGGCTAGTGTGCTTCTTCCGTGTGAGCTTGTTGCTTCTTTGCTAGATGGCCGCTTGTTTAACTTCAACCCTTTAAGAACCAAAATGATGTATCTCTTGATAGCCGGGCACCATCAGCTTTCTTCATCACCCATTTTGCTTATGCACCCATTTTGTCTTCAGCGATTAGGGCAGGAGGTCGAGGTTTTTAGAATTCCAGGTTTTTAGAAAGTGTGTTTGCATTGAGGGAGGCCCAAAGTCCATCCACTTACTTCTTCAATGGATTGCCATATATGTCCATAAGCCAATACCTCTAGTTTTATGAATTAATATATTTACATAAGTGCATACCTGTGTTTATACTTCTATCCATAGCTTTGCTGCCCAGATCTTTCCTCTGTTTTCTTTTTACTTTCCTCTTGCCCCACCATCATGCTCACCCTTCTTCTGCCTCTTAGTAATTCCTCTCAGTTATATTGCTGTTGCTCCAACACCACTAGGATGTCTATGTCCTTGTTGCTTTTACTTCCCTTGTTGTTACCCTGTCTATGGCGATCCTTTCCCCCACCTCCTCTTCCTCCAAGTCCCTCCAGAACCATCAGTCCCATTGCTCTCTCCTCAGGCTTGCTTCCCGTACCTATCTTACAGTATATTGGTAGGCAAAACAATAATAACAGAGACAAAACAAAAAGATTGAATTAAAAAAAACTCACCAAAAAATCCCTGAAAAAGTATATATAATTCCAGGTCTCTGTTGATCTTTATTACTATCTCCCCACTGGTCCTGGGGGGTTCTGGGAACTGCCCCTCTTATCCTGAACTCTACTTTCGGGGCTCCTCAGGGGCTTTGTGGCTTTTATTTGCTTCAGTTTCTGATCTGTTATGTTCCCTTCTTGGTTCACCCACTGTGGGGGTGATCAGACTGGACTCACTCCCTGCTGTGTGTCCCCAGTATTGTCCTGTGCCTCAGTATGCTCCAGCAAGGGGACATCATGTCTCGAGCTGTTGTTGGCCCTACAGTCCTCTCTGTGCATCAGCAGCTCCATGCAGGGACGTCATTCTCAGGGCTTGTTGTGCCAGTATGGGGTCTAGTCCCTCGTTCTTTTTCCTTCTTGGTTTGCTTCTGTATGGGCATGGCAGGCCAGCCCTTCTCCCCACCCTGCGGGTTTAGTGTTGTCCTCTGTAACACATACTTCTAGGGTGGGAGAGGGGGGAGCCAGTTTGGAAGTGCCATCATAATAAGAGTTACACAATCACATATGAAATAATCCACATAAGTCCATTGTTTAAAACATTGGGCGTATATGGGATATACCCAAGGCTGTATTTTAGTTCTCCTGGACATGTCTTAATTTTCTTCTGCTTCAACTTGAATCTTCCATGTGAGCATCTGATGCTCTGTTCTACATTCAGCCCCTGGCCTGGTTTTAGCTGCTGGGCTTCTCCATGATCTTTTCCCATAGAGGCAATCAAATTGATTTCTGTGGAGCAGTCCATACGTGTAGTTGCTGTTTGTGTTGTTTAACGGGAGTTATTTTTGATAGAGAAGTTGTTGGTCTTGCAAAATTCTATCATGCAATCTCCAGCTTCTTTTCTATCACAACATTCATACTTTCCAACCACTGTCCCTTCCTCTTTCAGCCTTCTTATTCCTCTCACCAATAAGTATGAATGCATCTTGACTGCATGTGTGATCGATTTGAGACTGAAGATGGTGGTAGAATTATTCAACAACTAGATGATGTGGCTGGTGAATAAATATGAATTTTAGTTGTATTGATTGGATTTCCTTGAATGGGGAAAGATGTAATCCTATCCAGACAGCATTGTACTTCAAGATGGACCTTGAAATGTCCTTTTTGAGGATGAAAGAAATGCCATTCTTCTTACTGTGGCATACCTGGCATAGTAAACGATATCATTTTCTGATTCAAAATGGTCATTTCAGCTCATTAATGCCTAAAAAGTCCATTTTTATGTGTTCTATTTCATTTTCTACAACTTCCAATTTTCCTAGATTGTTTTAGGCTGGGTTGACTAGAGAAATAAATCCAGAGACACTCATGTATGTTTAAGAAAGAGATTTACATTGAAGAGTCATTGTATATTAAGAAAACATCCCAGCCCAGCCCAGATCAAGTCCATAAGTCCAATATTAGCCCATATGTCCAATACTAGTCCATAAATCCTCCTTCAGACTCATGTAGCCACTCGAGATGATGCTGAATTCAGGAAGTTCACAGGCTGGTGGGTGAAAAGTCTTGTGGATCCAGTGGCAATGGAAGCATCTCAGCACTGGTGTGAGTCTCAGCAAGAGTCTGTGTGGCTTGTCAACAGGAAGATGAAGACAGAGAGTGAGGAAGTTCCAAGAATCCTCAAGAGAAGGTCATGCACACTGGAAGGCATAAGCAGGCTGTGACTTGATTGACAGACTAGACTGCAATGCTTCACTCAATCCCCTCAAGTTGACATGAGATTATACAGGTCCCACAGACCACCCCTTGCCAACTTGACACTTTTATCACTTTTAGCCATACATAATCTTAAAAACAAAACAATAATAAAATCACATGTGTACCTAACAGGATAAAACTAAAGTGTATATAATTCAAAACATGTCAGCCTCATTTAGTCATAATGTTCTATAAGTGAACTAAACAAAAATATTCTATACTTAAACATTGAACTTATGTGAACTTCTACATCACACTCCTGTAATCCTTTGAATAGATAAAGGATTTGTAAGCCAGCCACTTCATGCCTTTATCCCCTCAATTTTGGGTATCCGATTTCTATAATGCCCATTTATATCAACCCAGTTCTCTGAGAAAACAAGCATGTTCTTTGATGGAAGAATCTTCATTCTAGTCAGAACCTTGTGAGTCTGAATCTATAAACAGTCAAATCAGGACAGGTTGTCCATAAAGTCAGCAGCAGTGTGTACCAATTCACAGGATCAAAAATCTTATCTTCATCTAGCCAGGTTCTGGTCAACTTAATGTAGGTGCCTTGCTTAGCCTCACCAGGTTGCCTATTGACCATCTTGCCTTTTGCCCAAGGGGGCTAGGTTATGAACTTCAGAGTGGCCAACCTGCTTTAGTCTTCTCCTCTAATACCTCTGAACCAGGTCCACGAGTGTCAGTGGTCAGACTCAACCCATCTCTCTGTTGCTGTGCTGCTGTGCTGTGCTACTTGCACTTCCACTAAACGAGTGGATCCAGGTGGTCACCTAGCAAGCATTTCAGGCTGCCTGCAGGCTCCCTTTAACGTTTAGTCCTAGAGAAGAGAGTTTCTTCATGGCTCAAGATTTTTCCAGCTTCAGGCACAAACCATTGATTCAAAATTCAAAAAGCCCAGGGTTCCTTTGCATCCATTCCAAGTTCTGATTACTAATTGATATTTGCAGCTGTTTCTTCTCATTTTTAGTGGTGCTCCATCAGCAAATGAAGGTTCCGAAGGCTTTATAATCCCAGAGGCTTTATTCCATCCACATCATTATGGTTGACTCCACTTTGAGAAGGCAGCTCTTCCTCTGCCATATTTTGAGTGCTTTCTGACCGGAGGAGCTCATCTTCTGGAAGTTTCTCCAAAAATACTCTTTTTCTTCTCATGAGGTTTTCAATCTCTGACAATGTTTTGATTCTGTGGCTATTCCTCAGAAGTGGGCAACCTATTCCTTCCTTATAGCCTGCTCTAGTCTGGAAGCTCTGCTGAAACTTGCCCACTTTGGGTGACCCTGCTGGCATTTTAAATACCAGTGACATAGCTTCCAGCATCACAACAATACACAAGACACCACAGTACAACAAACTGACAAAGGAGTGGTGCAGTCAGGAGTACAGAATTGATCTTTGGATGTGAATTATGAATATGAATGATGCACTAAAAATGTCCCCTTTAACTAGGGGATGATTCTAGGTGGACATGACCTGGTGCTAGCATCCTGAAGTACAGGTGGTGTCTCTTTTCACCTCTTTCTTGAAATGTGAAAAAAAATCCAAAGATCTGTTCCACTTGTGACCACCTCAGTCAAGGTGCCCTGCTCCTGAGAGAGTTATACTCTCTCCCAAAATTAGGATTTCTCACTCAGCATGTTTATAAAACAGAAAGGGGCAGAAGCTGAAAATCATAGCCTCCTGGTCAGGATCCCAGAAAAAGCAGCCAGGAACACCAACCAGGGTAGCCTGCTCCCTCTCTGAGGCCCACAGAACATCTTGGACACAGGAGGTGAGGAAAGCAAGCTACTAATAGTCCTAAAGGCCGAGAATATTTATTAAAGGAAAGAAAAGGCATGGAGGAGGGACTGCAGGTATCAATGGTGTGAAGTTAAGCTACAGAGTACAATGTTTGGGTAGATTCTAAAGCCAGACTGTCTTCAAAGCCCAGCTTCATTGACTCATGAGTGACATCAACTTGAAGATTTCTTTACCTGCATGTGCCTCTGTGTTTCTTTCTGTGTGCTATGATACTGACAGCCAACATCTACTAAGCACAGTCTGTATGTTAGGCACTGTTTTTATGAGTACAAGTCTGCATTGATCCTCATAACAGCTCAGTGACACCTTAACAATCGATGCTGTTGCTATTGCCTACCACCTGTCTGTCAGTTTGTATGACAATATTTGGGAGTGGTTTGTGTGCTGTTCTGATGCTAAAAACTATGCCACCTATATTTCAGATACCAGCGGGGTTCACAAGGACAGGCATCAGCAGAGCTTCTAGACTAAGACAGACTAGAAAGAAAAGCCGGATAATCTATTTCTGAAAACTATGAATCCCAACAAAGTTGTGCAATATAGTGCTGGAAGATGGACACACACACACACACACACACACACACACACACACCATGTTGGAAGACATGCAAAACACACAGTGGCTCCAACAATGAACTTCAGCAAACCAGGACCATGAAGATGGCACGGGACCAGGCAACGTTTCATTCTGGTTTATGTGGATGGAGTCCCCATGAGTTGGAGCTGATTCAATGGCAACTAGTAACAAGTATTGTCCCCAATTGACAGATGAAGAAGCCAACACAGAGTAGTAGCATTATTTGCTCACATTCTCACAATCGATTTAGAATTCAAACCCAGCCAACAACAACAAAAACACTCCTATGTATCACACCACTGTGAGGACTGAATTCAAAGATATATGGAAAGTGTTCCTGGATAGAAGTTTCTGATCAGAGATGAAGGACCATGATGCTTCACAGGCAGTGGCATGGTTTTTGAACATGTGAGAGTGTTGTATTCTCTACTGCAAGCCGTGGGAAACAATGAGTTAAAGACGATGAGAGACCACAGCAGTGATTTGTGTGTGAAGAAGCATCAAGGGCCTGAGGGAAAAAATGGCTTGGAAAACAAGGGGGTGAAAGCAAGGGGGTGAGAACAGCGACTATGGAGAATGGTGACACTTCGGAGAGGCAATACCACAGAGAAGGGGACTTCATATGGCTCCTTGAACTGGAGTGGGTGAGGATAACACCATTCCTTTAGAACAAATGTGGAGAAACAAGATTAGAAGTGGGCTTTTAGGGGATGTTGATGCAGTGAATTTTAGACTTACAATGGAGGCAAGACATGGAGGTCAACTGAAGAGGAGAAGAAGCAACTTCTCATGAACACATGAGGGTAGACATGAAAGACGGTGCCTTCTAAAGTGGAGCCAACATAGCTACCCTTCGGCTTTCTATTTTTCTCCCCCAAATCACATATTGTTGAGCTCCAACTTACTATTAGTGCATTTTAATGCTTTCTTTTGGGCTAAAAACAGGAGAGCTTTGTGCAAGATTAAGAAATTTTCACACTGTGTTTCTTTTCTAAATAAATCCTTATGTGGAATAGTTTATCTTATTTTTGTGGCTTCTTAGAGCTGAGCCTTTATCTTGAAAAGAGAAAAAGAAAGGTTTTCTCCTACAGTGACTTCTCTACGGTAACGGGACTACAGGGAGGGGGGAAGTTTTTATAACTTTTGATCTGAACATTCTATTGAACTGTTCAAATTATAAAAACTTATGTCTGAGTTCTTAAATTTGAAAAGTGCACAAAATATGCTGCTCTCCTCAGGAATGTTTTGATAGTATCGCTGCAGGAGAAGGGACTGGGATGGTTTAGAACATTCTTTAAGCTCTTCAATTGATGTCAAATGGAATGGGATGCCTTCATATGTCAGGAGCTCATTGGCTACCTATTTCACCTGCCAATGTCCAATATGCTGAAATTCTCACTTGGTTGTTTCTCTCTGTGGGGTGCTTTATGCCATCAGGCAATACCTGTTGAACGGCCAAAAGAGTTACATGAGAAACCGCTGCCTGTGCAGGAAGCGGTCTTGTGCCTGCCACAGTCTGATGTGTAATGAGTATTGTCACAAGAGTGAGAGCAGATGGAGACAAAGGTGTAAAGTCATACAAAGTGCAAAACTCTTTTCTCCCTGGGGAAACCTCGGTGCTCCACCTCAGAAAAGAGCGATGCCAGCAGATATACAAATGACAGCCCATACTGGTCTACCCCGTCCTCGTCGTACAATACTGGATACGTTATTTAGCCCTTGGAAGCACTTAAGTTTCCTCATATTATAATGAAAATATATTGGTAAGGTGGCAATATTGTTTGGGGGATATTTTTTTTAAATTTATTTTCCTTTTTAAAAAAAAATCATTTTATCAGGGGCTCATATGACTCTTATCACAATCCATAGATACATCAATTGTGTAAAGCACATTTGTACATTCATGGTCCTCATCATTCTCAAAACATTTGCTCTCCTCTTAAGCCCCCAACATCAGGCCCTCATCTTTTCCCCCTCCTACCCCGCTCCCCCCTCCCTCATGAGCCCTTGATCATTTATAAATTGTTTATTTTGTCATATCCTGCCCTGTCCGACGTCTCCCTTCACCCACTTTTCGGTTGTCCGTCCCCAGGGAGGAGGTCACATATAGTTCCTTGTAATCGGTTCCCTCTTTCCAACCCATTCTCCCTCTACCCTCCCAGTATCGCCACTCACACCACTGGTCCTGAAGGGATCAAAGGGATATTTTTCATTAAATACAATTCACATCTTTATTTTATTATATGATAAAACATAAGGAATCTCAATGTACTTAAAGAGTGCAAGTAAATACAGTATTCAAGCAGGATGTGACAATGTTGTTATTAAAAGATTATTTGTATTAAATGCTTAATGGTACATGTTAGCATCTAGCTCCCTCCTCATTCTGAATCATGAGCTCACCTTCTGACGCTGCCCTCAAACTATCAGAACTCATTCTCTTTGCACCCTTGACCTTTTGGGTATTCTGGGTCATGCATATAAGCTGGGAAAATCTTTTTTTTTTTTTTTACACCTGATGTACCTTACATTATGGGAAATAAGAAATATCCTTATATTTGCTTAGCTCAAAGAAAATGACATTCAAAAGGACTTCAAAATCAAGACCATATGAAGGTGGACTCATGTGGAAATTTACTAATGAGAATGGGATCCAGCCATCTCATTCTGTAACCTTTGACTTTTATCCTAAGAGGTGTGATATTTTTGTTATTATGTTGAAAATATCCTGATTCTCAACATCTGTTCATAAAAATATTCACTAATGCATGTTGGCATGTGGGTCACTCCTTCCTGTCCCACAGATGAGAGCAACAGAAAAATACCCAGATTTCATTGATCAGGCATTTCAACCCCGGGGAAGGTAAAGAACAAGTTCACATTGAGGGGCAGCATTTGCCAAATAAAGAAATTTGAGGTGATCAGAAGAACATCATCTGGAGAAGTTATCATTCCAGATCCCCCAAAGCTCCTATAGGCATTACAAAATGCTTCCCAATTTAATTAACGCCTTCCTAAATTATAACCTCCTGACTCGTCACTCAATCTGAGTTCTCTCTTCTTCCACTATCACATTTTGAGCTCAGACCAGCTGTGGAATCTAAGTTGATTCAGACATTTCAGAAGACTGTATATAGCACAAAGGATCTTAGGGGAGCACCACCTGGAGAAGTGCTGATTGTGTTTATTAATTTATCTAAAAGAAATGACTATAATAGGGCTGCAGGATGGACATTGGGCCTCCACTCAAGTTCTCCCTCATGCAAGAACACTTTGGTCTATTAAACTGGCATTCCATGATGCTCACCTTCCTGACATGATTGCTGAAGACAAATGGGTGCATAAGTAAATGTGGTGAAGATAGCTGATGGTGCCCAGCTATCAAAAGATATAGCATCTGGGTCTTAAAGGTTTGAAGATAAACAAGCGGCCATCTAGCTCAGAAGCAACAAAGCCCACATGGAAGAAGCACACCAGTCTGTGTGATCACAAGGTGTTGATTGGGTCAGGTATCAGGCATCAAAGAACAAAAAATAATATCATTGTGAATGAGGAAGAGTGTGGAGTGGAGACACAAAGTCCATCTGTAGGCAACTGGACATCCCCTTACAGTAGGGTCATGGGGAGGAGAAGAGCCAGTCAGGGTGCAGTGTAGCAATGGTGAAACATACATCTTTCCTCTAGTTCTTTAATGCTTCCTCCATGCCCACGATCATGATCCCAATTCTACCTTACAAATACGGCTAGACTAGAGGATGTACGCTGGTACAGATAAGAGCTGGAAACACAGGGAATCCAGGACATATGAACCCTTCAGGACCAGTGGTGAGAGTAGCGATACCAGAAGGGTGGAGGGAAGATGGGATAGAAAGGGGGAACCGATTACAAGGATCTACATATAATCCCCTACCTGGGGGACAAACAATAGAAGAGTGGGTGAAGGGAGACGTCAGACAGTGTAAGACATGACAAAATAATAATAATTTATAAATTATCAAGGGTTCATGAGGGAAGGGGGGCAGGGAGGGAAGGGATAAAATGAGGAACTGATACCAAGGCCTCAAGTAGAAAGCAAGTGTTTTGAGACTGATGATGGCAACAAATATACAAATATGCTTGACACAAAGGATGTATGTATGGATTGTACGAGCCCCCAATAAAATGATAAAAATATATTTTTTAAATAGGGCTGCAGAAACATGTGTCTTCAAGATGTCAGTTAGAGATCATGTCAGACGTTTTTCACATTAAACTAATTCAAAATGACCTTTCCCATTGAACTCCAGATCAAAAAGGCTTTCAGCCTCCGATGTTATAAAGATAATAATAAAACACATTTCTAAACCAAAATAACTCCTTGTCAGTCAAGTTGATTTCTACTCATAGGAACCCTTTAGGACAGTATAGAATGGCCCCCTGGGGTTTCCAAAGCTACAAATCTCTATGGAAGCAGGCTACCACATCTGTCTTTTGCAAAGTGGCAGGCATTTAACTCACTGACCTTTTGATTAGCAGTCAAGTGCTTAACTATTTCTGCCACCAGGGCTCCTCAACACAGTCCTGGTGATACATAATTCTAAAATAGCTTAGCATTCAGATTCCTATGCTCAAGAGAAATGATAGCACAACAACTTTCTGGAACGTCAAATACACAACAGGTATCATTCCAAGGGCAAGAAATACAGAAAGGAAAAAGATAACTTGTAGGCCCAGCATTTCAGAAGCATAGAGATGTTGATGATTTCACTGGATCTTTAATAATAAGCCCTGGTGGCAATGTTGGGTAGGTGTTAGTCAGCTAACCAAAAACTTGGAAGTTCAAATTCACCAGCCACTCCATGGGAGAAAGATAAGGCTGTCTACTCCCATAAAGATGTACAGTCTTGGAAACCCTAGATAGGGTCTCTGTGAGTCAACATTGACTCGGTGGCAGAGGGTTTTAACAATAGTGGAGAATGGAGGCAATCTTCACAAGTAGAAGATGCACAAGATTTTTACATGAGGAAGAGTGTGCTGGTACGAGAATGATGGCATTTCAGCCTGGGTCTTCTGGAAAGCAGAGCCAGAAGCAAAATGATGGCTGTTGCTGTCCATGATCTCAAACATCTCGCCTGTTCATCCAAACCTTCACTCGATCATGTTGGTGTGGGAGTCCCTCTCTTCCCATCCACCAGATTGGGACAACATGAGAAAACCCAAACTGCTTCTCATTAATCCTACACATCAACTCCGGAAAAGGTAAAGAATCGGGAGTTCTCATGGAAGGGGGTACTTTATACTAAATAAGAAAAGTCAAGGGGGTGAACGAAACAGTATTCAATCCTGGAGCAGTCGAGCTAATCCCCACTCATAGCTGGGTGCCCCATAGGGTTTTCTTAGCTGTCATATTTACAGAAGTAGCCCTCCCGGTCTGCTGCAGACTCCAGAATGGGTTTGAATGACCAATGTAATAGATGGTGGCCAAATTTGGGCAGTGCAGCCCAGAATCATAAACATGACGAAAAGAGGAAGAGATGGGATGTAAGGGGGTGCAATACCATGTTACCATGGCTACAGCTTTGCAAAGAGCCAGAACAGTCGCTCAAAACGTGTACAGCACACTTGTACATGTTTGCTCGAATACAAGACATCTCCAGAAGAATGACGAAGAAGAGCCATACCAGCGAGTAACCCACAGAGACAGAGAAGAAGAAGCAAGTCATCTATCAGTCATCTTTCCCACTGATCAAGGTTGACCGCACAGACTGTCAAATCTCTGCTTACCAGGCGATGCCAGCTGGCCCTGTGGCACCGGCTGGAGAATCTGGATCTCACACTGGGAAGCGATGTTCATCCAAGCCTGCAAATGGAAGGGTAGCTCTGGCCCAGACGCTGTGCCTAGAAAGAGAAGGAAGCAGGTTGTTGCAGGCTCGGAGAAGCCTTTCAAGGTGGGGGTGACTAGCAAATTGAAAGCATGCAGGAAAGAGGAGGGAAGATGAGGCAGAAATAGAGGATGTTAAATTGTACAGGTTCTTATGTACACCGGCAAAGAGCCTGGGCTCTTTTCTGTGGGTCACTGATGTTTTTAGGATGGGGAAGCTCAGCCAGAGTTAGTACAAAATTGATTGGTTGCCTAGGCAAAAGTGGGTCTGCATTTTCTACCGATTGCTTCAGTGTTTGGCAAAGGTTAAAGAAATTCATTTTGAGCTGTTCCAAGCTGAGATATAAAGACAATCAACTGAGATGCTGTAATTACACAGTGAGTGGATATATTGTCAATGCATAAGCAGTGGTAGATGCCCTTGTCTATTTTGTTTATCTGCAAATAGGAATTAAATGATTATTTACTCCAACACCAGATGGATACCAGGTCCACATGGTATCTTGAGATGGTCTTGAATGAAGTGAGTAGGCTGATGCCACTGGTCAAATTCTCTGGGAAAGTGCCTGCCTTTCACACTTGGCTTGCAAATCAATCACCCCAGAGGATGCAACCACATTGAGTGCTCTTTGAAACCCAACCAAGAATAACATCTGGCATTTTTTGGAAGAGTGATTTTTTTCACCATAGAGTAAGAGCTGCCTAATAACAGCTAACGTTTCTAGATAGCTTTTCACAATCTCATTTCATCAGCATGGAAAGTTTATGAGAAAGGCATCACATACTCTCTTGTACAGAAGAGACTTAAACAGACTCCCAAAGGATGAAAGGCTCCCTAGTCATTACACTGACTAAGGGTGATGCTGGCATTGCAAATCCAATCTTTCCTCTTCAAGGTCCACCTTAGGTTACGCAGTTTTGTAAACAGATGTTTTGTGAAATGACAATGCTTTATTCATTAAATTGTGTGTGTGTGTGTGTGTGTGAGAGAGAGAGAGAGAGAGAGAGAGAGAGAGAGAGCTGACAGCCTTAGAGGTTGAAAAGGTGACCCAAGCATCCATAGTTTCTTAGTGGAAAATTTCTGCAAGTCTTTCTTGAACAGACGGATTTTCTTCTTGTTATGTGCCATCAAATCAGTTCCATTCATAGTGCCCCTGAGCACCAAAGAATGAGGCACTGCCTGTTCCTGCAACAGATTCACAGGTGATATGTCTGAACCCATTGTTACAGCCACTGTGGCATCTATCTCGCCAAGGGTCTTTTTTGCTGCCCTCTACATTACCAAACGTGAGGTCCTTCTCCAGAGACTAGTCTCTCCTGACAAGGTGTCCACTCTCAAGGTGCAGTCTGGATCTACTTCTACCAAGAGAATTCTGCTTGTCCTTTTGGCAACCCATGATACTTTCCATGTTCTTCACCAGCACCACAATTCAAATACATCGATTCTCCTTCAGTCTCCCGTACGCAATATCTAACTTTCACACGCATGTGAGGCGATTAAACGTGCATTCTCTTAGATGACACCCAATCTTGAGGGACTGAGTTGAACGTATATGATGTGAGGTGGTTCCTCCCACTATGGAATTCAATTCACACACCTTGAGCTTACAACATTCCCGTGGTTTTCACATATCTGAATTCACCTTGATAATTTCATATATATTTTAATAGTCCCATGAGAGAGCAACAATTCCTCCCCATTTTACATCTAAGGAAAAAGAGGTTTAGAGAGGTTAAGTCATTTGTTCAGATTAATGCAGGTAATGAAGGAGCCTTAGTTCAGATTCAGGTCTATGAACCATGAAGGACTAAGTATGATTATATATATGTATATGTATATATATATATATATGTATATATAATCATACTCAGTCCTTCATACATACATATATATGTATATGTATATATGTATATATAATCATACTCAGTCCTTCATACATACATATATATGTATATGTATATATAATCATACTCAGTCCTTCATACATACATATATATATATATATGTATATGTATATATAATCATACTCAGTCCTTCATGGTTCATAGACCTGAATATCTGAACTAAGGCTCCTTCATTACCTTCATTAATCTGAACAAATGACTTAACCTCTCTAAGCCTCTTTTTCCTTAGATGCAAAATGGGGAGGAATTGTTGCTCTCTCATGGGATTATTAAAAATTAAATGAGATATTATTATGCTAGTCTAGTCATTGGGCCTGACAGATGGGAGGTTTCCAACATTAATTACCCCAGTGTGCAATCCCCTCAATCCTACCTCAAAGTCTGGCCCTTGTATGCTCAACACCCCCAATGTCATTGGAGAACAGAGAAAGATCCTTTTGCCTTCAGAAATGAAAACGCTGTAGAGATGATGTATGGTGAAAGGCAATGCACGTTACTCTTTACTGCAGAAGATAGAAGGGTCCGTTTGGCGCTGTGCTCTGTTGCAAATCAAATAAACCAACCAACCAGCCCCAACCCATCACTTTCAAATCGATTCTGACTCCTGGTGACCCCTATGTCTTAGAATAGAATTGCTCCGTGATGCTTTCTTGGCTGTAGTAGTTACAGCTACAGGTTGCCAGAACCCTCCTCTGTGGTGCCTCTAGGTGAGTTCAAACTGTGCACCTTTCCGTTAGTACTCAAACGTAAACTGTCTGCAGCACCCAGGCACTTTAATGTCAAATCGGATAGGCTAGAACAGTGGTTCTCAACCTTCCTAATGCCACAACCCTTCAATAGTCTCTCATGTTGTCCTGACCCCAACCATAAAATTATTTTCGTTGCTAGTTCATGACTGTACTTTTGTTACAGTTATGCTTTCTGATGGTCTTGGGCGACCCCTATGAGAGGGTCATTCGACCCCCACAGGGGTCACGACCCCCAGGTTGAGCACTGCTGGGCTAGACGCTGTAGCACCTTTGTGATCCTCTCACCTGTCCTGGATCTGCTTCTCTGGCCTTGCCTCTTCAAGCCCATGCGTTTCTCCTTTGTGGCCCTGGTCTCTCTGGTCTCTGATCCGGCTGTCTCTGAGAGGACTGTACATCAGTAATCTCAACTCCCTGGCTTATCTCCCTAGCTAGCTCGGCCCTGGTGACAAGATTCTGGTCCCTTCTGGTTGTCAGCTGGTTCATTCAGAAACTGTTGTGGAAAATTTCTGGATGAAATGGTGCTGGGACAATAACGGTCTTATTCCAGTTCACAGATCCCATGGTAGCAACCACTGAGCATAAAAAGGAAGTTTCAGACATACGTTTTATATTTGAAGTTGGAGGTATTTAACCGGTATCTGAGGTATGTTCTCTTTACACAACTTGACTTTCATATAGGGGGGGAAAGGCTGAAATGAAACTTAACAAAACATCATTTTAATGAGAACTGGGTCAAGAACTGATGGGAGATTTTTGTCTCTTCTATTTTTGCCCATGGGAGAGCCAGGAGGGGGACCCCCGCTCTGTGGCAGTGGGTGGGGTTGGTTTTCTTTACTTTGTTTTGTTCTTCTTTGCTTTCAAATGTCAAGCAATGAGCCTACATCACTTCTGTAAACAGGGGGAAAATGTGATTTCTTTAAAAAGAAAATAAAAGAAGAACTAGACTAGAGTATGGGCTCAATTTTAAAAGTAACGGAGACAGTAGTTCATTTTTATTATGTCTACTCTGTATCATAAATAGCAATACTAAGTACTTTGAACTATTACCCAAGGCCAATAAATAAGAAGTGGCATATAATCCCCACAGGAAAAAGACAATGCACATTTTAATAGTCTAGTGGTTATGGTAAAATGTAGATATTTGAAATATTATACAATGAGTTTGATACTACAATTTGAAATACGCTGTTAAAATGGTACAAAACATTTGAATAGCGTGACTATTAAGCTGGTTTTAATTTTCCATTTAATCATAAAGAATATACAAATTAAGTTCAGATTTCTTTTCATCATCTTTATATAGTCATAACTCTTTCCAACATTATTATGTCCTTTGAAGTAATCTTTATCAGCACCCTGGCAAAGGGAAGTTAACATATCTATGCACATTTTCCATTTTCTCCTTTCCAAGGACCACTGCATCTTATAGTCTCTTTGTGAAATTAAAAAAAAAATTATCCAATTTTGAGACAGTATAATAGTTGTTTCGATTGATAACAACCATCGATGGGGCTCAAGGCAAGAGAAAATTCATGGAGAGGGAATTAGAATACTTTTTAAAAATAGCTTCATAAATGATGCAGTTGTCCATATTGAAGCCTACAGAACTCCAGTGGAGCCTGCCACAGCTACACAGAGCTTCCTGTGTTTCTCTGCTCTTAGATTTCCTCAATAGAGACATTGGTCCTCTGATCTAAAGGAAGTCCTGAACAGACAGAGGTCACCCCTGATCCTTTTTGTTGCTGATAAACAGTTGTGTTGGCACATAGTTCACATATTTAATTAAGTTCAGAACTATGTTGCCTGTCTCTCCAACTTTCGCCTTTCTTTTTGGCGTCCTGCATGTTCAACAGTGTTTCTAGAAGCAAGATGTGCAGGTGAAATGAGCATTAGAACTGGTTCCAAGAGCTCCTCATCTAAAACTGAGTCAAAGTAGCCAGTGCAGATTTATAATAAAAGTTTCATTAACAGTGGTTTTCATTACATCTCCAGTAAAGAGAAGACGTGAGGATTTGTTACGTGAGATAGCTGATAAGAAACAGCCTGGCTAAAAAGAGATTGATTATGAAATTAATGCAATTTTTCTCCAAAGAGGATGAGGTTCTCAACATGTTTCATCTGAGAGGTAAAGTCAAGAGGAGAGCTAACTGACAGAATAGGAAGCTAGAGGCAGGGACTACTAGGTGTAGGCTGTTTCCCAGGATGATACGATCTGTAGGCAGAGAAACACACAAACACCACTAGGAAGCATAGCACATTGTAATAAAAATTATAACTGAGATAATTTTTTTTTCATTTTAAACAATTACAATGGTAGGACCCAGAGGAAACAACTAATTTGTCTGCAGATAATAGCTGGCATTTATTAAGCCAGGTTTTAAGCTAAGTACTTTTCCTGTATTGCCTACATAAATATTCACCAAAAATTTGCAACGTATTAAAAGAAAACAAATACATATTTTTGCAATATATTAAAAGAAAATAAATATATTTCCTCATGTTTTCGAAGGCTGCAAGTTCAAATACAGTGCACCAATACTAGCGGGATCTCTCTCTCTCCTTTCACTTTCTCTCTCTCTCTTTCTCTGAGAATTCGGTGTCTCCGCTTTGCTATGTAGACAGCTTTTGTAGTCCAAGGCTGGTTGACTGATCCTCCTCCACCAACTTCCCATGGTGTTGGTCTTCCCCCAGTGTCAGCTTCCCTCTGTTCACAACAATTGTATGGATTAAATATGGTTTGTTTCTCCATTTCACAGATGAGAAAACTGAGACACAGAAGTGAGGCAGTAAAGCAGTGAAACACTTAAGAAGTCAAATCCGGATTCACCTACAGGCTAGCTAAGTACAGAATTTAAGCTCTTAGCCACACTATTTGGGACTCTTCTTGGTTGCACATTAGATTCACCTAGGGAAGCAGCAAAAAGTATTCCAGGTAGGAAGAGGAATATAACTAATGGAATGGAAAGTTAACACAGAGTATGCAATGTGTCCAGAACAAAAGCTATATGAGAAGGGCAGGGGGAAATAAGGCAAGAAAGAATCGTTAGAACCAGATTTTGAAGGGCTTTGAATTCCCTTGTGAGAATCTGGTATTTTACTCATCATGCAGTGTTGTTCTTGTTGGTTCTGACTCACGGCTACCCGGGTCTGTGACATCCCTGCAGTCTTTTCTATGTTTGAGCCTCTTTTTGCAGTCACTACGTCAGTCCCTCTCATTGAGCACCTTCCTTTCATCTGCTAACACTACCTAACTAAGCATAATGCCTTTTTCTGGGAATTGACTGATCTCTTCTAAAAATATGCCCAAAGTACATGAGACAGAGTCTTGCCATCCTTGCTTCTAATGAACATTCTGGCTATACTCCCTCCAAACTGACTTGTTCATCCTTCTTATAGGCCCGTACACATGTAATATCCTTTGCCAACAGCATAATTCAAATGCACCAATTCTTCTGTGGCCTTCATTATTCTCTGTTCAACTTTCACATGCATATGAGGCAACTGGAAGCGCCATGGCTTGTTTGCAGCATTTCCTGAAGGACTCGGTTCTCTGATAGAATCCAAGTATTAAGTCAAAGCTATGACAAAAGCATGGGTTGTTCAAAGAATATCCACGTTGTTACCTAAAGATTAAATCATCCAAAGCCCTTATCACCCAAACCAAAACCAAACTCACTGCCACCAAGGCGACGCTGCTCACAGCTCCCTAAAGGACTGGACGGAACTGCCCCTATGTGTTGCTGAGACAGGAACTCTTTATGGGAGTAGTAAGCCATATCATCAATGAGATTGGAATGTAGGAAAATGCAGATGTCTAGACCATTTTCCTCCTTTCATTAGCCTATGAAGTCTAAAAACAATCAAAATTAATGCCAAAGTCTGTGAAAATACTAATGTATATATGAGGGGGGTACCTAAAAAAAACAGACTTTTTAAAGCTTTGTATTTAAATTTTTTTACAAAACAACCTTATCACCTTCAAAGTCCTCTCTGTTATACTTAATACATTTGTCAAATCCTTGATTCCATTGTTGGAAACGTTTTTCAAACTCCTCTGTTTGGATGGCTGATAGCACCTCCCTTGTTTTTTTTCTTCACCTCTTTGATGTTGTCAAATCATTGTCCTTTCATGTCCCCCTTCATTCATGGAAACAAAAAGAAGTCACACAGAGGGAGGTCAGGTGAGTAAGGCGTGTAGAGCAAGAGAGGCATGCTGCGTTCCACCCAAAACTGGCACAATGAGATGGCTGCGTGAGCAGGTAAATTGTTGAGGTGGCAAACCCAGCCCCTGCCTGCCACAAATCAGGCCTTTTCTGTCACACACTGCTATGCAATCTTTTCATAACCTCCAAATAGAAAGCTTGATTAACAGTCTGACCTGGTGGAACAAATTCCAAATGCACGACGAGTCAACATTTTCATCCATTCAGGAAGTTGACAGACATCCAAAATGAGGTTTGTCATCAATCACCATTTGACCTTTTTTGAAATGAGAAAACCACTCGTACACTTGACTTTTTCCCATAGCACTGTCCTTGTAAGCTGTGTTCAACATCACAACAGTTTCTGTGGCATTTTCCCTGAGCAGGAAACAAAATTTCACAGCCGCACACTGTTCTCTTAAATTGGCTATCACAAAAAATGAGGTTCAAGCAAAACTGCTTTTATGAAAAAATTTACTATGACCAGAGAGAAACTTCCCAGACAACGCCAATGGGTGCACTAACTTAGAACAAGTTGCTCGATGCTTGCCTAGTGGGGAAAGTGTGTACTACAAAAGTTCCACAGAGCTTTTTCCTGTTGTTTGGGTTTGGGGGGGGGGGGTACCCCATCGTACAGACATATATATATGTAATATGTGTAATATGTAATAAAATATCTATTTATGAACAATAGGAAACTAAGGAATAAGTCTTACTTTATCTGGTCTTAAACAAATCTCTAGGTACCATTTAAGTAATTATCTATTCTTTACAATGAAGTAAAATCCTTCTGTTTCTGAAGCTAAACAATATGACCTGGAAGCACAAATGATAACTTCTCTTCTGATGCCTCATTAGGATAGGAAAATTGAAAGGGGGAATTCTGTTTGTGACAGTGTGGAATATCAGTTACCCTGAACGACCTTCATAAGAAGGCTGACACAATGTTTTTAAAATAATTAATGTACTGAAGAGCAAGAAGCCTAAAGATATTGAAAGAAGTAAAAGTAACTTTGATAGGAACTCAAGTCAAAATCAGACTTTTTCCGAACATTTCTACAGAGAAGTTGATCTTTTTGATGGTCCCCAGGGAATGGAGCCAAGCTGGAAATATCCCCACATTCCTCCTCTTCCCCACAAATAAATCTGGCATCCCAAAGAGCTGTGGTGTCAGTATACTCATAAGTAAAAGGTAAATCTACCATTTAGAAATCAAATGGACTTTTCCTTGGTGCTGAGTAAAGGAAAAATAAGATAGTATCCCTGAGAATTCATAATGACCAACTATGGATCATGCTACCAGGTCTGGAGAACCTCAAGCAGATAATTTAATATGAAATAGCTACCCATGTTCCATGCATAAGTCAACATACATATTCCTAAAGAAATATAGCTTCAATCCAGGCCACAAAGAATTCCTACAGAGAAAGTTCAAAATCTCCTGAGCTCACAGTAAAAAAATCCCCAAAGCACACAAAAACATAGAGAACAATCATTGAGAGACATTGATAGCAGTAGACATTGGAATCCAATCTGCAAATATTCAATATAATGGTAATATTAGACAAAGAATATTAAATGACTCTGTCTGATACATTTAAAGAAATAGAATAAAAGCAAAGCAATATTAGGAGGAAACCACGAGATTTAGAAAGAGCCAAGTAAATTGGAGAAAAAGCCAAGTATTACTTGCAGATATCGAAGACTACTTGGACTTCCTCCTAGGCTATAGAAAGTTACCTTTACCCTAACAATGAGAGTAACCAGATGGCCTACAAAAGGTGATCGTTTTGGGGGCCTCTCACTGCTGAGACCAAAAAACAACCTGTTGAATTAAAATGGAAAAAGATGGCAACACCCTCCAAGAAGCAATGAATTCCATGGCTTTCATCTTTGGCAGGGCAGAAGATGTAGAAGGTATTCCCCCACAGAAGCAGATAAGACAAGAACATCTGGATTTTCATAAAATGTTAAAGAACAAGTGTAGACTGGTAAGGCAGTTTAGAATATCTATGAGCCCCAGACACAAGGGAAGTCTGCATCCACTCACCAACTCTTTTCCATAAGTCTGTTGTAGGGTACAAAGGAGACCCTAAATCTCAAATTTAATTTAAGAAGAAACATGTATTAAGTCTTAAAAAAGGAGCACATCATCCTTCTAAGGGAGACCATTAGCATGAAGTCACAATGGCATCGAAGGGTTTGCAGAAATTTGTCAACTTAAAAACGAAGATGGAAAGGCAAAGAAACTGTCACAAAAACATGACTGGCCACAGACCAACGCATCACAATTCAGGTGGGACCACAGAAGCAGGAATGGGACCATCCATGGAATGTGTGCATGATGCTCGCCAGAAGATGGGTTCCAGGCCCTCAACTATGAGACCCTAGAACCCCAAATTCCACAAAGGGCACACAGTGTGAGCACACCAAGGGTTATGTCACCTCGCCCTAGACCAGCTAAGGGAGTGACAGTAACCCACTCGCTAATGCACCTAGCCACGAGCAAAGCTATTGATACTGCCGGTTAATGGTCAGAAAGAATCCTGTGGAGATTGATTTACGTGGAGACTCATCAATGGATTTAGGGCTTTCCTTACAAATTGCAGATTTTTGCAAACTTAATGCCCACAAATGTAAGTTCTAATACAATCTGTACTGGATATTTATGA
Source organism: Echinops telfairi (assembly GCF_000313985.2). Classification (NCBI taxonomy): domain Eukaryota; kingdom Metazoa; phylum Chordata; class Mammalia; order Afrosoricida; family Tenrecidae; genus Echinops; species Echinops telfairi. Next base: position 5,219,660 of record NW_022111310.1, on the reverse strand, counting down.
GAGAGAAAAAAAAAAACTGGGCAGAATAGGACAACTAAAAGAGATGGCCTCCACAGTCAAGGTGATCAAGGGCCTGCCTAGGTTTGAAGGTGGACAGAAGAGCTAGACCGTTTGTGAGCCTGAAGCAGGGTCCTCGGGTGCAAAGTCAGGATCCGAAGAGCCTCTGAAGGGAAGGTCCCACCTTGCAGCTTGCCTTGCTGAAGATCATTGCTCTTTTGAACCTGCTTTAATCCAAAGCTTTTTTATTACTTTCATCGACCCTCAAATATACAAGAAAAAAATGAATGATAGTGTCTAACAATCCCAAGTACGTATATAAAATAACTTTATCATAACATAAATATAGTTCATTAGTTTTTTTCAGGTACCTAGTTCTCTGGAATTCAACGGTCAAAATGGAGAATCCATTCCTAGGAAACCTATCAATAGTCCATAGAGAAATGTGGTAGAAACAGGGCCCGTTTTACCAAGAGGTGGAATAGGGAGTTGTCAGTCATGCCACAAACACAACCTCCTACCCCATCTTACGACCCTTCCCCACAAAGAAAAAGTCCTTCCTGAAACTTTCAAGGACATCACCAAGCACACCACCGTCTAGTTGATTCTGATGCACAGTGACCCCCGTAGGACAGGGTAGAATTTCCTGTGTGCATTTCCAAGACTATAACTCTGTATGGGAGTAGAAGACGTCTTTCTTCCCATCAAAGTCAGCTGGGCCTCCAAAATTAACTCTGCAGGAGACAAGTCTTTTTTTGTTTGGTTTTTTAATAAGAGAGAGATTTAAAATGCAACTCTCTTCTGGGAGATAAAATTATATTGAGACGATTTTAGTCTTACCATTGTGTGCAAAGGGAGATGGACAAGTAGGTAACGATGACAGTTTAGGAAATTTGTTATAAATTAAGACGGTAGCAGTAACAGTGCAGTTTTCACATAGGATTTCTGCCTCTGACTCAGGGAAACCAATTATCAATGCATGCCTTCACAAAGACCCATATTTCTTAAGTCACTCTAATTTCACTCAACAGATATTTATTGGGACACTATTATATGCCAAGCACTGTCCTCACCACTTGAGATCAGGGTCAGATTACCCAGCAAATGAGGTAAGCATAAGTTTACTTCTGCTTACTTATTAGTCTATAGTAAACCATTTTACTTTAAGAACAACAACACATCAATGATTCTGCCTCTAGTTTGGGATGACATCTATTTCATTCCCAACTCGACAGCACCGTCCTACAGAATCCAAGCCTCTTTTCAAATGTACAGTCCCTGGGTCAGGGACAGGGTGTCCAGTAAGCACGGTCAACACAGGCTTGCTCATGGTTACTTACTAATCTGTCTCTCACCTACTTGGCATCACCATGAAATTATTCACAACAAATTATTAAGCAAGCACAGGGAGTCTGTGGTTCCCTTGTTCACTGGGTAATGTCTCTGCTTAGGACACATCATAAAAGAACAAAGGTTCTCTCGTCATGAACTCGCTCACCAAGGGAAGGAAATAGACAATAAGCAGCATGATAATTTATCCCATATGTTAGGAAGTAATAAGAGTGACGCCTAGAGGAAAGGGTGAGGGAGCTAGGATATCAGGCACGCAGAGGGGTCAGTCTGCAATTAAACAGTCTGGTCAGGGTAGACATCATTGAGAAGTCAGGTACAAACAAAGGCAGAAAGGAAGTGAGCCAACAGGACCTATTGAGACAGGTCCTTGAGTCTACCAAACCTTCAATTCAAGTGCGCAAGAGAGACCTGGCATAAGTAAATGCATGCTAAAGTCGCACAATAACAAAAGAGGTCACTGGGGAATCTCTGGAGTTGGTACAGTGAAGCCAGTACGAGTGTCAGGAGAGCTTTCAGAGAAAGAGAACAGCACAGGAAAGCAAAGACTTTTCAGAGAAAGCCTGGAGTTTAGGGTGCTGTGGGGGGGACGGTTCAAAATTAAGCTAAAAAGGAGCAGGAGCCAGATTCTGCACCTACTGGAGAGCCAGTACAGAGTCTGAGGGAGTGACCCGAGAAACACATATGTTAAGAAGAACACACTCTGCTCACTGGAGGACTTTGCTTGAGTCGCTCTCTATATGTCCACAGTTCCTACGCTAATGTCCTCAGAGAATCAAAGTCAGGAATCATTTGATTAGACCACAAATGTCTGTGTTGTGTGCAATGTGCAATTGTGAGCTAATTTGAAAGGGGACGTATCAGGCTATTTTGAAGTTGAGACCAGCCTATGAGCCCCAGTCTCCCCGTTTGAAGGCTGTTGGTTGCCATGGTTACGATTGCATGGGTAGGCTTATTTATAGCTTTACACTATCTTTAGTGAATTCCACAACAGATGAAACATTCAACTGTGAAGCAATCTAAGTACAGTGGAAGCATTGAGGATGAGTATTGGAATTAAATATACACCAGAGTCTCAAAACACTATGGAGGGCCCCATTTAAACAACAGTTTTGTGAATAGTGTTCTCAGTGAATTGGAAAAATAAAGGGATAGAAATTGCCAAAAACCTAGGCTTTAGCATGCCTTCAGCTAGCTCTCCTTCTACAATTATGAAGCATTAAGCTAGAGGAGAGGTTTCGGTGATAAAGATAAACTGAAACATGTTGTTAGTTGTCGTTGTGGCCTCATGATGCCTTTATGCATATAACAGCATGAAACAGCGCCTGGTCCTGTACACTCTTCATGGCCAGGGGTAAGTTCAAGCCCACTGTTGTGGCTATTACGTCAGTCTTCAATGAGCTGGGAAACCTTATGGTAAATACACAGATAGGAGAAGCAGACAGATGGATGAAAATGTCTTTAGTTTGGCTACGTGCAAGGCATTTACATACATTGGTTCTTTCAATTTTACAATCACAACATGAGACTGGTAATTTTATTTTATTATTACCACTTTACACAGTTGTAAAATGAGCTACAACCAAACAAAGAACTAGCAGTGTGGCAGAGTCAGTAAGGACGAGTGGAAGGCAAGAATCCAGACAAACTATTTCCAGTGATCTTAACCATTATGAAAGACTTTCTTGCTTTAATATATGTAAAGCAATAGGATATGGGAACCAGGAGTCACTGAGAGGCCAAGAAGTGATATTTATTTCAATATTAACCAAAAACAGGACTCACATGATTATTTACCAGTGGGGAACTTTGAAAATTCATACAGCAAAAACATATATACCCAAATATGAAATTTATAACAATACAAACATGGAGAATCTTACTCCTAGTACAAAAAGGGTCACAGGAAGATTCCAGTACAAAAGAGGGAACCGATTACATGGAACTGTGTGTGACCTCCTCCCTGGGGGACAGACAACCGAAAAGTGGATGAAGGGAGTTGTCAGACAGGGCAAGATATGACAAAATACCCATTTATAAACTATCAAGGGCTCATAAGGGAGGGGGGAGCGGGGAGGGAGGGGAAAAATGAGGACCTAATGTCGGGGGTTTAAGTGGAGAGAAAATGTTTTGAGAAACGATATAGAAATGCGCTTTACACAATTGATGTGTGTATGGATTGGGATAACAGTTGTATGAGCCCCTTATAAAATGTTAAAAAAAAAAAAAGATTCCAGTACAAGGAAACCTTAACTGTTTTATGTAAAATATAATATTATACAATAAATAGTGTGTTAATGTACACATGCACATATAAACTCGTAATTTGGAGGAACATAAATGTATGTACCACAGTAAAACTTCCTATCACTAACACCTAAATCTGCTGCACAAGGCCTGCTAGAGTGTGGAAAAACAGAGAGGTTTCTTTGAGAACTAAAGTGCACCTGACCCAAACCATAGTATTTTCAATCACCTCATGTGCATGTGAATGTTGGGTATTGAATAACAAGGAAAACTGAAGAAGAATCATGCATTTGAGTTATGGTGCTGCCAAAGAATGTTTATCCCAAGGAGTGGCTGGTGGTTTCAAAATGCTGGCCTTCAGGATCACAGCCCAACACACACACATTCCCCACTACTCCTCCTCAAGGGCTCCTTTCATCTAACTTGTGGATCTTAAAACCAAACAAAGCCCATTGCAGTCAAGTCGATTTTGTCTCATAGGTCCCTGTTGGGTGGAGCAGAACTGCCCCATAGGGTTTCTAAGGCTGCAACCTTTCTGAAAGCAGACTGCTACATTTTCCTCCTGCAGGTTTGAACCTCCAACTCTTCAGTTAGCAGCCGAGCTCTTAACCACCGCACAGTTTTCAATAGCTTTTAGCCAGGGAAATGTCTACCCAGGGACCAGAGGCAACACAATTGTCTGGAAACTTGATTATCTGTCACAGTTTAGACAGGTAAAGTCTTAAGTGATGCTAATATCCTACAACCTACAACATCATGACAAATGGAGAAAAGATGGAGGTTGTCAAACATTTTGTCTTGCTTGGATCCACAATCAATGCTCATGAAAACAGCAGTCAATAGAGCAAATGATGCATTGCATTGGGGAAATCTGCTGCACAAAATCTATTTAAAGTATTGAAAAGAAAGAATGTTACTTTGAGGATTAAGGTGCACCTGACCCAAGCTCAGTATTTTCAATCACCTCCAATGCATGTGAAAGTTGGACACTGAATAAGGAACTCGAAGAAAACTCAATTGAGGTAGTTAATTGTGCCAACCTGGCCAATAAACACATGTGGGGTTAATTGATGGGCGGAGGGATAAATGGCTCAGTGAGCCTCCCCTTTCTAGTTCTCGGGTCTCTTGCTTTCTGACGGCCAGACCAGGGTGCAGCTGCCTTAGCCAGTTCCCTGCCTCAGCTGGCAAGGCTCCCTTCCTGCAAGACATACCTAAGGAGAAGCCGCATGGACCTACCCTGATGCAGCCCTGGGTGCTGGAGCAGCTGTGTGGAGACCCCTGCCAGCGCTGAGATGCTTACACGCTCACTGACTCGGCTTTCCTCCCGCAGTTGGCGTCATAGTGTGTGTTTTGTGAGATGGAGGAGGACTTTGTGGATTGGTGTTGGACATATGGGTTAATGGGTTAATGTTGGACTTGTGAGCTTGGGCAGCAGGGGTTGGGATGTTTTCTTGATGTGCACTCACCCTTTATATAAAACTCTCTCTTATGCATATGAGTTTCTGTGGATTTGTTTTTCTAAAGTACCCAGACTAACACATCAACGCATCTGAGTGATGGTGCTAATGCAGAATATTGAAAGTACGATGACCTGCCAAAGGACCAAACACATCTGCCTTGAAAGAAGTAAAGCCAGAATGCTCCTTAGAGGCAAGAACGGCAAGACTTCATCTCATATACTTGGGACACGTCAGGGGAGACCAGTGCCTGGAGAAGAACATCGTGCTGGGTAAAGTCGAGTGGCCGTGAAAAAGAGGAAGGCTTTTGATGGGATGGATTGACACAGTGACCGCATCGATGGCGTCAAACATAAGAACAATTGTGAGGGTGGCACAGAGCTGGGCAGTGCTTCCTCCTGGGACACATAGAGTCACTATGAGTCTGAACCGACTCAATCGCACCTAATAATAATAAACACCGCATGTGTGTTAGTCTGGGTACTTTAGAGAAACAAATCCACAGAGACTCATTATAAGAGAGAGTTTTATATTATGGTTAAGTGAGCACCAAGAAAACATCCCAACCCAGTGCTGCCCAAGCCCACAAGTCCAACTTTAATCCATTAACCCATATGTCCAATACCAATCCACAAAGTTCTCCTCCATCTCACAAAACATATGCAATGATCCTGACTGCAGGAGGAAAGCGGAGTCAGTGAAGGTGTAAGCATCTCAGCGCTGGCAAGCATCTCCACACAGCTGCTCCAGCACCCAGGGCTGCATCAGGGTAGGTCCATGTGGCTTCTCCTTGGGGACGTCTTGAAGGAAGTGAGCTTTTCCAGCTGAAGCAGGGAACTGGCTAAGGCAGCTGCACCCTGGTCTGACCATCACAAAGCAAGAGACCCGAGAACTCAAAAGGCGAGGCTCACCAAGCCATTTATCTCTCCGTCCGTCAATTAATCCCACATGTGTTTATCGGCCAGGTTGGCACAATAAACTAACAAACTCAGCATGGGACAGGCTTTATCAACCAAGAACTGTCTGCCTCAAAAGGTCAATAATACTGAAGATAAGAAACCCTGACCCAGGTTATCTTATTTCATTAAGAAAAAGACTAGCGAATGTCCATTATAACATAAGACCATTCTCTCTACTTGAAATAAAGTAGGAATTCACAAAAGGAACCAGGAAATCATTTGATGTGACTCAGGGATTGGAAAATGGGGCAAAGGGTAGATTTCCATCTCCTAAAATCTGGAGAGAGAACCTTAATGAGCTTATCAATAGTGTGAGCTTGAATAGAACTTCTTTATCCAATTGGACCATGATTAGGGGCCGAGGCAGGCCTTCACTTGCACAGTTCACTCCTTTCTGAGTCCACATACTGACCTAGCAATTCTCAGGCCTGTGCTGGGTTTCGTATGCAGATTATCTCAAGGAGCAAAAAATGATAATAATAGCCAATAAGTCTCCACTTGATGAAATAGCAAAAACCATGGAGCAGGTAGTCTTTGGGGCTTCCAGCTACGTACATGTCCAATTTGCATTCAACTAGGTATTTCCAGAACCCTGGTCAGTGAGTCCCTAGGTGTTCAGACCAGGAACTCAAATATTACAGGTCACATATATAGAATCTATACCTACTTCCTGGCAGTGCAGTGGGCTACACATTAGGCTGCTAACCACAGGTTAGCTGTTCAAAACTATCATCTGCTCCTCAGGAGAATGATGAGGCTTTTTACTAAAGATTTACAGCCTTGGAAATGCACGGGGGCAGTTCTACTTGCAACCTATAAAGATGCTGTGAGCCAGAATGGACCTGCTTCCTACTATAGGTATTATTAGTATTTGCTATTTTCTTAACTAACTAAGTTAAAATATTAAGTCCTGAATTTTGGAAATTTAGGTGATTTGTCATAATGAAGCAAACTGAATTAACAACTCCTTAGTAGTACCTGAAATTAGATGTGAGCACAATAAATAACTGTTTTGATAGTAACAAAATATTCTATTAAAATAAAATAGCTAATTATGAAATTGACACCCTACAGAAAGATTCTTCCAATCAAACATAACATACACAGAGGGATTAAAAGCAAATAAACTTGCCAAACTCAAAATGTTTTTCAGGTAATTTCAGGTAGAAGGAAAGTAGGAAAGGAGGGGGCTGGGTGGGGGGCCCCAGGCCTGTAAATAAACTGTCTTAAGAGGGGGAAAAAAGTAGGAAAGGAGGGCAAGAGGAAACTGTAATGTTATTATTAGACAAATAAAATTCCAAACCCTAAAGGGGAACTTGTGACTTTTTATATTGATAAAAACATTCAAGTGATGTTAAAATTCATGCATTAAATAATATATTATGATAAAAGCACTAATATATATTGAGTGTTTACGCCTTTCATTTTAACCTTGAAAACAGCCCACTGAGGTATTGATAAATGATGAGATCACGACTCAATACCTAAACATTTTAAAGGCACAGAGTTGATTTCATTGCTTATGCAAACAAGGAAGAGCTATACTGGTCAGGCGCAATGTTTCCAAGCTGCTGATATAAGGAGAAATTTACATATCCATAATCCATAATAAAGCATGATGTGCTAAATAATGCTGCCTCAATATATATTTGAAGCAACATCTGCTTTAAATGTTTGGAGAAATTGACAAAAGGAGCACTAATAAATAACTTACCCAGATCAGGTAAACAAAAAAATATGCAAATACATAGAGAAACTGAACAGTATAATTAATAAGGTATATCTGGATGCTTATCTATCATTTCCCTAGAATGCAATATTATTTGTGATTTATTATCTTGGCCAAATAGACGATTTCAGAAGCTTCCACTTGTGCCCTTCTCCTCTGCAATAGTTATTTCCCTACTTGCCAAGAAGCAGTTACCAAGTATATTCATTCCAAGTGTGCATTTGGGACAAGAGAAGTTACATTCTGTGATTGACCTGGTTCATCAACTGTGAGTCAAAAGTGGACCAAGATTCCGTTATTTCTCCCTCCATATATCACCACTCTAATGGGGACCTGTGATGTCACAGTATTCCTCTTTCCCTCAGTACAGTTACTCAAGTAAATGGCCTTAGAACGTTTTGGGAGAAGCCTGAAGGAACTATTTCAATATATTTTTGCTATGCTATAGTCAGTCCCTTGCTCAGAGGATTCAATATCTGTCGACTGGGTAAGAGAAGATGACTTTATACACACACACACACGCATACACACACGGTTATTCTCAGTCATTCTTGATTATCATCTTTTTCTTTTGATTGCATTTAGGGATTGGGAACCTTTTTTCTGCAAAGGGCCACTTGGGTATTTATAATATCATTCATTATTCATGGGCCATGCAAAATCATCAACTAAGTCATAAAGGAGCTCAAATCTACTGGTGGGATATCCAAGACCACAGCTTTTAGTTAATCTTCAGGCCTGAAACTGAAATTCATCCCCATGTCTAAGCTACCACTTAAAATCAAAAGGACTGAAATCACCCACGGACAAAATTCAGAGAAGTAGGAAGAAAGAGGAAATGGAACACAAGGTGACAGTGGACACGTGATCGTACATTGAGGAGATTGCAATGCATGAGATGAAACTAAATATATATGATTTGTTAAATGTAAAACTAATGATCTGCTCTGAAAACCTTCATCTAACTCACAATAAAAACTTTTTAAATATGGACCTCTATGACTGTGCATCCTGAGACTCTAGGGATCTTCTTTAATAATGTCTTAAGGAAGTGAACATCATTTCAGTTCAATTCAATAACCAAAATTATCACATCATATGAATTTCTTTTCCAGTAAGGCTTTGTTCTGGGTTCTGCTGATTTCTAAAATAAGGTCCTATACTGAAAATCCCTCAATGGTCTATGATTGCCAATTGAATGAAGCATGATACAGAAACACATCAAAAGTTCCACTTTAATCATAATTAGCAAGACATTTTGTAGATTTGGTTTGAATAATGCTACAAAATAATTCCTTGCTTCGCAGATACTCAACGGAAACCAGACATTGGTGACCTTTGCTCATATTCCTTTACTAAACTAAATCCCTAGCTACATATACCATGAATCTTTTTCATTTGAAAAAGTTAGCTCAATAATTGAAAAAGCATGAGAATTAGATAAGTCAAATCTGTCACCTAGTTATCATTGGTTTAATTGCACTCTATACTGGCAAACATCTAGAATATTGTACCAAAATAAAGAAATAATTTTCAGAACATGAAACAAAAATGGAAAAAAAATAGAATTCCACTTACATTCATTCAACAAGTATTTATTAAAGTCTATTGAACACCCAATCCTTGTGCTTATATTACCAAAGCTAATAATTTGTTTATATTTATGTTGTTGCTACATACCACAAAGTCTCCTTCAGACTCGGAGTTACTCTATAGAACAGAGTAGAACAGCCCCATAGGCTTTCCCAGGCTAAGATCTTTATGGGAGCAGATCATGACATGTTTTTTCCCATGAAATGTCTTAAGGATTCAACCCACCAACATTCTAGTTAGTGGCTGATTGCTTAACAAATGTGCCATCAGGGTTCCTTATGTAAATCATTAGTGTACAAAAATGAATAATTTGTCTAAGCACTTAAGAGAATATGTGAATTAATAACGGTATTTAGATTTCATATCTGCAGCAACAACCCAAGATCAGTCACTCATTTCTTAAATTGGAAACTATAGCTGAGCAGACTTTCTAAACAAACAGAATTTGTAACAGTTATAAAAAGTACTTGGATTGAGTTTCATTATATCACTGATGGACATTGGTTAGAAATTGGCCACAACACAGCACACACATCGTGATGAACTTCTGTTTATTTAGTTTATAGCCCTGGTTATGTGTTGGGCTGCTAATGCCAAGGTCACCCTTTCAAATCCACCAACTGCTCCAAGGGAGAAAGATAAGGCTTTCAGTTCCCATAAAGATTTACAGCCCCGGGAACCCAACAGGTTCACTTCTACCCTGCCACATTGAGTTGGGATGAATCAGAATCGACTGTTGGCACTGAATTTGGCTTTTTTTTTTATCGAATCAGGTCTTAAATGTCAGGAACCACCTTTTCCCCACTCACAGATTCATTCAGAGATGTTCAGGTGACCCAAGTCAAGCTAATCAAAACCCTCCTGGGAATTTTGACTGGATCTCTTGGAAAAGAAGGGTCTCTCCTCCTGAGGTTATAGAGGCTAAAGATCATTGAAGCCTCTCTGGGTGAAGAGAGCTTTTGGGACCTGCGAAGAGAACCTTACTGAGAATAAATCCAACAGGAAAATGCACATCTAGGAGATACATCTTGTTTAAAATTGAGTAATTCCGTGGTTCAATCATACTTGGAAGGGCTGTGCAATCATCATCACAATCAACTATGAAACTCTTTTTTTCTTTCTTTTACACATTGACGATGTCCCGTTTCCTACTCCCTCTCCCTTTGTGTCTCCAGATAATCATTAATCCCACTACTCTCTGTATTTCCTTCAATCCCAATTTCTCTATACAGATAACTCTACAAGACTAGGGCAGGCACCTAGCAAGGATCTATCAACAATGGCTATACAAAACTGATGGAGACCTCAATTGAATGGAACACCCTTAGTGGAAAACAGAAAATATTGAAACACTCTTAAGGACATCAGTCTAACTCCCAACCCAGCCATGCCTAAAATAGCATGGCCTCTTGAAAAGCCCAGTTACATGAGCCGATAAATTCCAATTTGTCTTCCTTCCTTTAAGCCATTTTGAGCTGAGTTTCTGATATTTGCAACAGAAAGAGTCAGGCCAACATACATACATGGCCACACACATGTAAACTTCTGTTTGCAAATTTTCATTTACTTATAACAATCTGCCACATGCACACACAAATGTGCTATGGAAGACGACGATCTGTCTTGCAGGCCATGACAGAAAGCTCAGCCAGTGTGGTTTCCTTCTTCCTGGCCAGCAGCATTTTGCTGAGACACAGCAGCATTTGATCTGATTGATGTGCAACAACATGTTCAGTCTGTTTGCATGGACTCTTTCAGCCATAGGCATATATTTTACTATATTTCAAATCGTGCATCCACCCCCAATCTAGGCAATATTATTTCTTCCCCAGCTCTGAGATACAGAAAACTTACACTCAACTTTTGTCACAAGGTTAGAGTTGCATGACTTTCCTAAACATCAAAATATACTGAAAATGATGTATACATGTGGAGGCTCACACCCATGATCACATAGGCATCTGTTTGGGGCTGGAGTTTTATACCTTATCAGTGCCAAGTGGAGGCTGCTTTAATTGTGCCTTATCCAGATCTTTGACTGCCTGCATATTATCAGAGTTTGCCAAAATGCTGTAATAGTACCAATTCATAATAGTAGTAGCAGAAACTCATACTTTTCAGCTGCAGATGAATGCTAGCCTGACTCAAGGTAGTTATATGTCTTTTGTTCCTTTGATCAATAGGTTTAGTTGACGTCATCAAGGTGCCATCAATACGTGGCTTCTCAAGATTGTGCATATTCCCTATAAAGTATATTATTGGGTTATTTGACATGTATGATAATTGTCAATTCTGCTCCTCAAAGGATCATTGAATTAGGCCCATCATGTATCCAGTGGGTCCATGTTGAGCTCTATATTTCAGAACCCAAAGCTAAGGCAGAAATTTAGATTGAAGCTATAAAGAAGGAGGTAGTGTCAACCTCTAAGACAATGTGCAAATAGAGTAGAGAGATTTCTTGAAATCAGCCCTCAGGTATATTTACTTTCCTTAAAACTATAAAACAGGTAAATGTGCAGGTCATACCTAACCATGGCTATTGCTGTTGTTGGGTACCATGGAGTCAGTTCCAACCCATAGTGACCCTGCGTCCAACAGAAGGAAGCACTGCCCCGTCCTGCATCCTCCTCACAACAGTGCTGATCTTGCAGTCCACTGTTGCCAGCATTGTGTCAGTCCATCTAGTTAAAGGCCTACCTATCCTTCAATACCCCTGCATATTATCAGACATAATGTCCTTCCAAGGGACTGGTCTCTTCTGACAATATGTCATATGTTATCATTAAATTACATAATGCATTGCAGTGCCATTAAACTGGACCTATTATTATGAAAATGGGAAGAGCTTTCTGATATCACTCACCGCCTTTGGGTCTAGTCTGGCTCATAACAACCCTATAGGACAGAGCAGAACTGCATCTGTGAGCTGAGACTGGACATGTCTGCAGGAGTCGAAAGCCTGAGTGAAAGGCATTACTTAAATTATTAGGACAAGCTAGTGGGTATTCCACCACTTATCTGAAAGTTTATTATTTAGTGGTGTTCCCCCAAAAGTGAATTAACATGAAAGAAGAAATCTGAAAGCGTACACCAGAAACAGCCATGAACCCCAGAAAACAGAAGAAGTAATGGAAAAGGAAAGAGAAGGGTGGGCCACCCTTGACCCATGTCCCATTAATTTCCCTCATCCTCCTCCCCGCCCACTGGGATTACTCACACCCTCTAAGAAGGAAAGACCTGTAGTCAAGATAAAAGAGAGGTGCTGTTGGGAATGACTGCCGGAAAAGAACGGTGCACAGGAAAACACAGCTGAGGTTCCGCCCTCTCGGCTGGTGAGAGAGCTGAGCAGGAGGGATCTGATAGCTTCAGGACTGGAGTACTAGCGAGACAGGTGGACACTCAAGAAGGACAGATCCATGGGAAGGTAGATTTCAAGTTTAAAGCTATAGGGTGCTAGTCAAGAGATGTTTTAAAAAAATTGGGAGAAAATGTAAAGAATTATTCTATTTCTATAAAACGATGGATAGAGGATAAATGAGATAGGTAGCTAGTCACGGCTACTACAATATACCCCAAACTATTTTATGACGGCTATTACTAATGGTGGTGCTGTCAGTGATCAGGGCATAGTTAACCTCAAGGTCAGTGGTACAAACCCATCAGCCAGTTCTCTGGAGAAAGTTGAATCTCTACGCTCTTGTTAAATTTTACAGCCTCAGAAACTCTATATAGGGTTGCTATGAGTCAGAATCAACTAAATGGCAGCAAGTTTATTACAAATGGGATCTGGGTGATTTTTATTTATGTAAGTGTTCTCAAAATATTTCTGCAGTGAAAAGTGTTACTTACTTACTAAAATCAGTTCAAGCTCCATAGTTCATACATTTAGTCCCTTGTAATTAAAAAACACACACAACTGGTGGTGTAGTGATCATGAATTGGGCTTGAACTGGTTTTAGTATTATGCGTTACCAGTTGCCATCAAATGGGTTCTGATTCACAGCAATCCCATTGGGCAGGATAAAACCGCTCCATAGGGTCTCCAAGGCTGTAAATCTTTCTGGAAGCGAAACAGCCCCATCTTTCTCCTTCAGAGCAGCTAGTGGATTGGAACCACTAACCTTTCTGTTAGAAGCTCAGTGCCTAACCCATTTTGCCCGAGGGCTCCAGGCGAGGTATTGCTTAAAAGTAATCACAAAGCCATGGATCAGCCAGAGTATTCAGCCACTGAAGGACAGAGAACTAGCCTCTGTGCTGAAAGTTCATGGAACCTACACACACGTGCACACACACGCAAGTGGTTTTATTATTACATCCTATGCAATATGCTTGTTCAATCTATTTCCCCTGTTTTTACATTCATTGAGAGTTTTCATTATATTGGAAAAGGCTAATGGAGGATGTCTTTATTCAATTTAGCATCCTTTCCCAGAATCTCTATTTCTTCCTACTTTCTCCTTTTCTTCATGATATATTTTTAGAAATTCCTCAAGTTTATGGGCAATGCTTGTTTCAAGGACTACTGATCATATTCATGTAATTCATTTTCTGTTCTTATATCTTTTCCCCAGTTTGGCAAAGCATCAATGATTGTCTGTTATTTGGTTCTTATAGTGAGAAGTTCCCAGACGGTCTTGAGACTCAAGAGAATGATGTTCCCAGATATTGTGATAAAATAATAGCATCTTCTATTATCAAGATCAATTGTCACCTTCAATTGTAAAGTTGGAGCCTATAATCCCTTCTCATAAGACTGCTGTGTAGATTAAATTAAACAATATTTGAGAAAGCACTTTGAAGAGATTAAGGCACAGAAGGTCACTTAATGAAAGCTGGCTGATTCCGAATCTGAGTTGACCTTCCCCCTTTACAGCTCTATCTCAAATCCCTGGCTTACAAATGTCAAAGATCGTTAAGCTGCAATAGCATGAAACACAATCTTACCCTTGAATTTCAAAAGATATTTGTATTCAAAGAGAAGTAATAAAGTTAGAAAGACAATACACATTTGAAAAGAGTTAAACCAGATTGCTAATCAATAACAATCATTTCCCATGAAATAAATTTATTTTCAATAGAAAATGAACAAGTTGTAGTTAATGGTAGGATCTTTCATTGTATTAATATCACTTCAGTGAAATGCCATTAACTCTCTCTGCCTCACTTCCTCGATCTTTAAAATGCAGGTTATGGTTATAGTTGATGACTTTTATGACTGTCAAATTAAAAATTATGTTCACAATGGGAGAGATGAATTTTTGGATTTTAATAACAGCTTCCCTTCCATGCATCATTGCCAGCCACAGGAAGTCCCTAGGACCTAAGCACTGATGCGTGCACTCATATAACTGAGGTTATATTTATGAGTTTGTAAAAGAACATTAATAAAGTCCCTTGTCTACCATATTGTCTCAAAATGTTTGCCTTCCGGACCTCGTGAGAGGAGAGTCACTCTCATCTAACTTTGCGAACAACCTTTGAAAGGAATTTCAATGGGAGTAGGGAGCGTTGCCACAATAAATAATGGTCTGTGTATCCAGCGAAGTCCCCCGTGCAATAACACCATCTGCAGAAGGAGACCTGTCCCTGTGAGGCAGAATCTGTCCAAAGCCCCCGGGAAAGCTTTTTTCTTTAATTTCTGGTTTCAAAGTGAAAAATACAACTAATGATGCTGACCCTCCGTCCAATAAACACTTCTAGACGAAGGATAGTCTGTCTTCCTGATTCCATTTTTGTTTGGGAATTCCCTCTTGTGCTGCTGCTATTAGGTGGGTTGGATCCTAGACCCAGCAAAGTGGAAATGCCTTTGAACAGGCTGGGCTTCCAACCACAAGGACAGCAGTTCCAAACTACCAGCTGCTCCATGGGAAAAAGCTGAGGCTTTCGGCTCCTGTAAAGAGTTCTAGTCTTGGAAGCCCACAAGGGCACGTCTACTCTGTCCTGTAGGGTCACGATGAGCCAGAATCAACTCAATGAGTTGGGTTTTGAGTCTTGGACACTTGAAAAGCTTCTACAATGAGTTGGGGACTCAAATGAAAACGCGTGATTACTGTTCTCAGATAACATGTAGTGATGTTCTCAGTGCCGCATTACCCCCTAGGACATGCTGACATACTAGGGAGGAGGGTGGGAGGGCATGTTGTCCTGAATTCTCCATGGCTTCCTGGGTTAGGGGGGGAGACAGGCCTTGTAAGTGATGGTTTGCACCCAGGACACTGACTGACATGGATGCCCAGTGAGGTACTAGCGAGAATGTTGTTGATACTCTTTGTTCCCCTTTCCCACTTTTGCTGTGTTTTTGCTTCCAACAGCCCATACCTGTGATGCTAATTTGGAGGCCTGTCCCGAGGCTGCTGGGCCCACTTTACCCAAGTTCACAGAAAGCACAAGTTTGTGGGTGGCCCTACGCCAGTGACTAAAATAGACAGGAGGGTGAACCTGGGCCCTTTGTCCTCCGCAGGACTGTGCTAAAGCATATCTTATACGCCAGCATTTCGCCTTGGAATCAGGCAGACACTTCCTCCTGCAGGACTTGGCCTGCAATTGCACACAGGTGTGATGTCCTTCTCCCTGTTCCATGTCCCCCACTGCTTTACTAGTTGTTCCTGTGAACACTTCTCTAATCGCTTTTACACTCAATTCATATTCTTGGGATCATATTGCTCAACATAGGCTCTACTCTGTGCTTCAAGTACAGGTATGGATAGGAAAGCAACAAATCTAACATAGGAGCAAATGTAAGGGTCTTGTGGGAGTTACACAATTTCATGTCAACTTGATAAGAATGAAGGGGTGGAGTCTAGCCTGTCAATCAGGTCTGGTGATCCCTCTTTGTGGGTGTGGCCCTCTCCTGAGGATTCAGGAACTTCCTCTCTTCTTCCCTATACTCTCTGCTTCACATTCCTGTTGACAAGCCATATGATGCCACACGGATAACTGCCAGAACCCTGGAGATGTGTCCACTGCCATTGGACCCATAAAACTTCCCACCCACCAGCCTGTGAGCTTGCTGCATTCAACATCATTGCATGTGCTGCATGAGTCTGAAGAGGAATTCCTGGACTGATACTGGACTTATCAGCTACTATAGAACTTATGGTCTTATCTGGACTGGGCTGTGATGTTTTATTGATGCATGATTTCTTCTTAATAAAGTTCTCTCTTACACACATATGAATGAAAATGAATTTGTTTATCAGTCCACCCAGCATAACAAGGTACAGAGGTCATTTGTGAACATTGAGGCAGTAGACTTGAGAGAACTCCTAGAGGTAAGACAGTGTTGCTGCCTAAAGACTATCTCCCTGTGCTGACTCAGGGATACAAGCCTTGGTTCCAGGCAACCAGAAAATTATAAAAAGCAGAGAGAGAGTCAAATCATCTTCGTGAAATCGATGGGCATTATAAAGAGCAGCTAAATTAATATTAGAGCAAAAGACACAAGATATCAAGGTTACTAGTTGGTGGACCAAAGGTCAGACACTAGCAACTATAGTGAAAACCTTTATAACAGCCAGTGGGAACTGATGAGCCAACCTAATGGAGACACCTGAGGATTGCTTAGAGTAGAGGTCGAGAGTCTAACGGTTGTTACTTCTTTAAGGGAGGACTGCAAGCATATTAATCAGTCCATCACCAAAGGCAAGACACGATATGTGCCTTGGGGAACATGCATGGTAACTACTAGGAAGATGCAGAGCAGAAAGAGATTGCAGTAAAATTTATGAAAGCCAGAAACAGTGAAACCTGTCAGAGAAGGAAAATTCAGATATGTTCCAATAATAGAGAGCAAGAGGAAAATGATGAAACTTCACCCTCTCCAAAGTAGAGAGATTGCAAGACTTGGAAAGTCAAAGCCGCCTCACTGAGTTCCAGCTCTCATACATAAGTTTTGCTGCACTTCCAGGTGAAGATATTTCCTGCATCTGCAGCCACAGCAAGGACGTGCTGCTGGCCATAGCCACCACGAGCTTCAGAGGTGTGTGACACGCGAGAAATGCCATGGTCTATTGATTAAGGCATTAATGCGCTCCAACTAACTCTGGGACTTAATCAAGTGTTACTTGCACTTAAATGTCACACATCGTCACTCAAGCCTTGCCAGTGCCCCCAACGCATACAAAGTCATTTGTTACACGTGTCCATGCTCACAAACAAACACAAGCATTCTGTTTCTCGCTGGCCAGCCTCAGTCTTTCATCTGGCTGAAAGGACAACCAGAGGACAGCCATTTCCTGACTCATATCACATGGCCCCTGAAAATTCAATTTCCACATAATAACAAGAATGATCATTTAAAATGGGATCCTGCCATTTTCCCCCATTAAAACACTTTACTGGCTTCCCTTGGCATTTTAAATCTTGTCACTTCCTGATGAACAGACTTACTGGTTGCCCATGGCATTTAAAACTAAATGCTACAAAGGTTCTATGTGATCTGACCTCTGTCTACCTTTCCAACCTGATCTCGGGCTTCTCCTGCTCATTTGTTTTCCCACACAGGGTTCAGGTGGCTCCCAGATATATCTCTGCACCCCAAGAATGCCCTTAACCCTGGCTCTTCATATGGATGGCTCCTTCTCATTCATTCAGGTCTCAGTCTAAATATCACCACCTTAAAGAAGCCTTCTCTTATCACTCTAAACTTGCTCCCTGCCCTGTTATTCTCTTCTCCAGTCCTGATCACTCTCCGAACCTCTTATGCTTGTCCCTGGGATCCCAGGATCCATCCCTCCTTCTTCCCTGTCCCTATCAGCTCTCTGAACAGCTTTGTTTTAGGGTAAATGCTGTTCTTTGGTCTCAAGTGGATGATGTTTGTTTTTCAACTGTTTGATGTATTTCCCCCACTAGAAAAAAGTAAATCCTGGGGACAAATTCATGCTGCCGAGTTGATTCTGACTCAATGTGATAACACTCTAGGGCAGGATAGAACTGCCCCTGTGGGTTTCTGAGACTGTGACTTTTTACTGTGGTAGATGAGAGCCTTGTCTTTCTCCGGAGAGTGGCTGGTGGTTTCAAACTGATGGCCTGTCAGTTAACAGTCCAACGCATAACTCACGATACCCCCAGGGCTGCTGCCTTGAGTGCAGGCATCATATAGCTTATTTGTCATAGTATTCCAGTATCCAATAGTGCCTAATTGACATTAACTGCTGAGCCAAGATGTTATGAGTGAGTCAATGAAAGAAGCACAGGGCTGTTACATCTAGTTTTACTTTTAGATATATTACCTTGACCATTTGCAATCATTTAAGGGATATAAAAAGAAGCCACGATGACACCCTGGTTAAGTGGTTAGCTGCTAACCAAAAGATTAACACTTGAAGCTATCGGTAGATCTGAAGGAGAAATGGGCAGGTAATCTGCTCCCATTGAGAGCATCCTAGGACTCATTCTGCAGCAATTAAACGCCGTACCATGGGGCCACCATGAATCAGAATTAGCTCGGTGGCACATAACAGCAACTGAGTATGAGATATAGCAGACCAATCCTTAGTCACAGCCGACAAACAAATTTATAACCCTGGAAGAAGGAAACAAAATGATGCTTTTTCACATGGACTCAATCAGTATACTCATTTACAGTAAAAGAGAACAGCTCCAAAGGAGTATGGGGACATAATAGAGCTTTCCAGAATCTTACTGCCTCTACTGCAGATGGCAAGGCAGATCGCTTTACTGTGACATTTCTCAAACTGTTAGAGGCACACCTTCTCGGCAGCCTTTTATCAAGTCTAGTACATTCAAAAAGCATACACTCTTGAAACTAAAGAGAACACTTGATTTTTCAAAAATTAATTTTGTCCTTATTTGAAGAGTTTTATTTTAGAATCTTTAAAAGGAGCCAATTTGGATGGTATTTTTGGCCCAATTTCTTCATTATTCAGTTAAACTAACTAGATGTGTAAAATGTGTGAATACCTCCAGAGGATGCAAGATTTGGAATCAAAAGATTGCAAGACTTGGAAAATCAAGGCAGTCCCATTGAGTTCCAGCTGACACTCTTGCTTCTAGGAATTTTTTTCTTTATAATTTGCATACGTTGTTATCTTCTATCAACACTCAGATTGAGATGAATAGCTGACACCATAGATACTATCATTTAATAAAATATAGTTCTATTCAATATTACTTACTGTGCTAGTCCGGGTAGACTAGAGAAATTCATAGACACTCATCTGTATATAAGAAAGAGCTTTATATAAAGAGTAATTGTACATTAAGAAAACATCCCAGCCCAGTCCACACCAAGTGCATAAGTCCAATGTTAGCCCACATGTTCGATACCAATCTATAAAGTCCTCTTCAGATTCAGGAAACACATGCAATGACGCCAAATGCAGGAAGATCCCAGGCCAGTGGGTGGGAAGTCTCGTGGATTCAGTGGCGTTGTAAGCACCTCAGTGCTGGGAGGGGTCTCTACGTGGTTCCTCCAGCTCAGGGCATTAGCATAGTTCCATGTGTCTTGTCAGCTGCAATGTCTTCCAGGGAATGAGCTGAGAGAGAGTGTGTGTGTGTCTCCAGCCTCCAAGGAGGAATACAGGAGTTCCCAGAATCCTCAGGAGAAGGGTATGCCCACACAGAGGCCTCATTGACTATGACCTGATTGACAGGCTACACTCCTCCCCTTCACTCTTAATCCTCTCAAATTGACAAACGATTATATACCTACCACACTTATTGACAATTAGAACATAGAGAACAAATGTTCTGGTGGTCTAGTTAGCAAAATATTGGTCTGCTAACCAGTGGGCTGAAGCCACCAGCTGTTCTGTGGGAGAAAGATGAGGCTTTCTGCTCCCAAAAAGTTATAGTCTTGTAACAATTCCAACCTGTCCTAATGGGTCACTATGGATTGGAATCAACTTGATTGCAGTAAGTTTGGTTTGGGGTTTGAGGGGTGTGTGTGTGTGTGTACTAGAAATTATTTCACCTACCCTTCAATCTAACTGGATGTTTTCCCTTAAATATGTAACCCAGTCCTGAGCACAACTGCTTGAATAATTTTTTCTTGTACATTAACTTTGTTGCCATCATTGTCCTATACTAATTTCTTATATTTAGGGTTTATGAAGATGAGAGTGATATGAGTTAGGTGACCTGAATAGCCTTTTAGGACAGGTATTCTGACAACAGTCTGAAGAAAGAATTATGAGGGCAAGAGGTCATAAGGTGGAAGACCAGTTGGGAAGTTACAGCAATCATACAGATAAAAGATGCTAAGACCTTGAGTTGCGGTCGTGACATTGAGAATGACAGAGGCACTGAAGACCCCATGCCAGCAGATCTTATCAAATAGCTGGATGTGTGCCTGAAAATAACAGGAATGCAGCAGCAAAGGTAGAACCTAAGCACAACCCAAAGTAAGTGCAATGTATCTGGATTCATTCTCCTTTTTTGGATTCAAATATCCACTCACACTCATGATTCCCACTATCCATCTGTCACACTGGGGTGGTTCACATGTTGCTGTGATGTTGGAAGCTATGTCCCTTGTATTCAAACACAAGCAAGGTCCTGTAAAGAGGATAGAGCTCAATGGAGTTTCCAGATTAAGAGCAATTATGAAGAAACATCTGGCAATCTACTTCTAATAATTAGCCGTTGGAAGTTCATAAAACTCATAATTGATAGGATTGAAACAAAAAATTGTCCCACTCACTTCCACTGGACACCCAGTCAGGAGGGATCAATTGCTAAAGGGGGACACTATCTGGATAGAGAAGCGAGCAAGCAAGGCCACCTGAGGTCTGAAGGATGAACAGAACAGCTGGAAAACCAGCAAAAGCTCATCTCGTTGAGTGTCAGTCAGAGTCAGAATCAGCTTGACCTGAGTCAATTGACAGCAGCTACACTGACAATCATTATTTAAAACCCCAATTAAATATTAAAATAAATCCAAACCAGCCAGTTCTTCTTCTCAGCAAAGTGGAAATTAAAAAATTAAGAAGGTCAGTCTGTAAACGGAGTCCCTCACTAAGTTTTCAGGTTCCAGATCTTGTCTATTCCACTGCCCCTCGCCCACTTCAGGACCTTGCTTATTGGAATTGACTGCTCTCTCTCTCTCTGATCTTCACTCCTGCTTCTTTTCCTTCAGAGAAACTCACGTGGCATTCTTCTCTTCCTCAACAAAAATAAGCTTTCAGTGAACCCTTAGGTCTGTGATCTATCTAAGACTGGCTACAAATCATTCTTCAGCAAACTTGATTCCAGCTTTTCTCATGCCCCATAGTCCCTGGGGAATGCCTCTGCCCGGGGGAATTACTGAGGTGGAACTGGTCGCTTTGGTGCTGAGGTCCTGGTGGTTTCAGAGGTGAGGGAGGCTTCCGCCTTTCTACACAGTCAGATTATAAACGGCTTGAACATAAATGTGTGCTGCTACCTGCAGATAAATGTAGCATTGCACTACCTAAGTTTAGGAAAGTGTTCATCACATTTTCTGTAAGAATGCTGTTGCAAATGTTAACTGGATTTTAAACCACTCTCTATGAATTTTTGAAGGAGGAATGTCCCATGATGTTAACACCATGAATTGCATAGTGGGTCATGCTTCTCGTTAACAGTGCCTTACAGGAAAGTTCAAGAGGACCCTTGCCCTCTTCCTCCCCGCTCCCCTCAGGGGCATGCACAGAATTCCATAGCTTGCCTTTCTGAACTAACCAAACTCATAATTCCCTATCTATATTTCTCCTTTGCCTCATTTTTTCTTTCCAATTTTCAATTTATTTTATCTTGAGATCATATACATGTCTTTGTAAGATACTTTAAATCATGTAAAGAATCTGGATGAATATAAATAATGTAAGCACTAAAATATATAACTGGACATATGGTTTGCTATCTCTGTTAAGGTGCATGAATAGTGCGTGCCATATATATCGATAGGAAACTGCCAGGATTTATTGTGAGCTACCACTGCTAACATCAGATGGACCTTGGCTGAAAGTAGAAACTAACAAAAAGGTGTTTACCTTTATTTATCTTTGATTCTATAAAGGAGCTCAACTGTGTGTATCATAATAAATTATTAATGACATTGTGAGGAATGGGAATTCCAGAACACTTACTTAGGCTCATGCAGAACCTGAGCATCCAAGAGGCGATGGCTGGAACAGAACAAGAGGTTACTTACTGCACATGGCTTAAAATCAGAAAGAGAGAGAGAGTGTGTGTGTGTGTCAGAGTTATATCCTTTCACCATACTCATTCAAGATACATGCTGAGCAGATAATCCAGGAAACTGGACCATATGAAGAAGAACTCAATATCGGAACTGGAAAACGGGTCATTAGCAACCTATGAAATGCAGATGACACAACCTTGCTTGCTGAAAATTTTTTAAAACTTGAAGGCCTTACTGATGAAGCTCAGAGACCATCGTCTTCAGTACGGATTACACCTCACATAAAGAAAACAACACTGCTCACAACTGGACCAACAAGCACATCATGATAAGTGAAGAAAATACTGAAGTTATCAAGGATTTTATCTGATCAGTTCCACAGGCAACACCCAGAGAAACAGTCAAGAAATCAAATCAAATGTCACACATTGCATTGGTTGAACCTGTTGCAAAAGACTCTTGAACATGTTGTTGTTGTTGTTGTTTTAAAGATATTGCTTTGAGGGCTAAAGTGCACTGACCCAACCCATAATATTTCCAATGCTCTCATAAACTTGAAAAGGCTAGGTGATGAATAAAGAAGACCAAAGAAGAACTGATGCATATAGGTTATGGTCCTGAGAGAGAATATTACAGTGAATCCATCATGGGTTGTCAGAAGAATGAAATCATCTGTCTAGGAAGAAGTCCCATCAGAATGCCCTTTAGAAGTAAGGATGGTGAGACGTTGTCTCATGTGTGTTGGACAGGTTACCAAGAAAGACTATCCCCTGGAGAAGAACACCAGGCTTGGTAAAGGGTCAGCCAAAAAGACTTACTAGATGGATCGACACAGTGGCTGCAACAATGGGCTTAAGTACATCAACTACTGTGAATGTTCCACGATGAAGTTGGTATGTATGGGAACTGATCTGACAGCCTGAAAAAACAAGATAGTATGTGCTTATTTTTACTCTCATAATGTGGCCCTGAGAATATATTTCATCTTATTTCCTGGTGTAAACCCCTAAATGCTCCTTGCCTTGAGCTCTCAAGAAATCCTATTTACGTGAAACACATTTATATTAGATAATTACCTCTTTCTGGCTTTATTCACACCTGGTATTTTCTTTTGTTAATTGAACACCAGTCATCACTCAGTGTACTACAAAAAGTGATAATGATGAAATTCCCTTAACAGCCATTGTTGAAAAACAAATTAGACTTTGTCAGGGTCTTGCGGCTTTCCACAATTATGAGAAAAGGCAGCGTAGCAAGGTCTTTTTGTTCAAAGTGGGCGAGAAAAAGCTACATTTTAGGAAAAGAAGTAATAGTCAATTATTATGTATTTTATTCTGATTTTTGTGGCAAATTGAAGATAAAACATTCCTCAAAGTAGCAACACAAGTATTGGGAAGGGTTCTTATGAAATAGAGACTGGTTATAAGAGCAGAGAATACATTTAAACAGAAACCTTACAGTTGGTCCGCAACAACAAAATTTTTTTTATTTTAAAAACATTTACATTTATATATAACTTGTTTCCAATTTCCACCCACAAATAAAGAAAACAGAGATCTAGAACATTTGAAAAACTGACCCATTTTAATTATTTTAAAACAAAATGAAACACACAACATTACATTTCCTCGACCATCTACACCTCAGTTAGCTCTATCCAAAGGCTCTAAGACCACACTGCTGGCCCCTGCACAGCACAGGGAAGACGCATGAAGGTGAGTGCTTCAGATCAGAGTCCCAGCCGAGTCACGGCTTCCAGGCACACACACAGGCCAAGCCTGTTGGTTTCACAGGTGTTTTAAATCATTTTGATTCCAGACACCGGGCTCCATAAATTTGCATTTCCTTATGACTTGGCGGCGCGTCGGGCCACTGCATCTTTCTTGGTGGTGGCACAGCGAAGTCAAACCAGTCGGATTTCTCAGGTAGGAATGAGGAAAAGACACCTGACTGCTAGACGCTGGTTTCTTCCCAAGGTGGTATGACTTTGTACGAGTTAAGTTCCATTCAGGCCTCTACAATAATTAGTCCTGGTTATCTTTCTTAGATAAGAAAAAGGAAAATACCCAATGGACAGAAAAATGGACAAGAGTTTTTTTGTTTTGGACTGCAGGTCAAGTCCCCCACCCCACCCCCCAACAAAAAAAAAATTTTAATGATCATTTAAAAGATATTTTGGAGATTAGATGGGTCATTAAGACTGTACTGGTGACTGACATGGTAACAATATTGATGGATTTCCATCCCTTCACACGGATCTGAGCGTCTATATTGCTGAGCCTGGTGTTGTGTCCTAGGAATAACACCGTGAGGTCAGGTTGGGTGGGTGGAGGTGCTTACTCTTTAGTTCAGTGGTTCTCAACCTTCCTAATGCTGCAACCTTTTCATACAGTTCCTCATGTTGTGGTGAGCCCCCAACCGTACAATTATTTTCACTGCTGCTACATAACTATAATTTTGCTACTGTTATGAATCAGGCAATCCCTGTGAAAGGACCCTTTGACCCCCAAAGGGGCCCTGACCCATAGTTTGAGAACCGCTGCTTTAGTTGCATGGCATGATCAGTTAGCAAGTAATTACAATACGAATAATGTATTATTCTAGTAGCACTGTCTGGGCACTTAGTGAAAACCAAAAGCAAAGTCTTCGCCATTGAGTCAATGCTGACTCACAGGGATCCTTATAGGACAGGGCAGAACTACTCCTGAGTCTCTGAGACTTAAACTGTTAGTGAAGGAAAAAGCATCATCTTTCTCCCACGGGGCAGCTAGTGGTTTCAAAGTGCTGACCTTCAAATCACAGTCTGAATTGAAACCACTATGCCACTGGGTCTCCCAGTTAGTGAAAATGTCTAAAAACAAAAGTAGCATATAAAAGGAGACCTGAACCATTCATAGAAGTAAGACAATCTTCTGAGAAGTGGAGAGTGAGCTTTATAAAAGAAGCGAGGTTGTTGTTGTTGGTCACCATCAAGTTTATCCTGGTTCATGGCAACACCACGTGTGCAGAGCAGAGATGCTCCACCAGGTTCTCAAGGCAGAAGTGCTTTCGTATGCACATCGCCAGCCCTGCCTCCAAAGCAGCCCTATGTGGGTTCAAACTAAAACTCTCGGCTAGCTGTCAAGCACTTAGCCACTTGCCCCAGCTAGCGACTCTGAGTTACAGGGAAGAGCAAGTCCTAAAGCCCAGAGAGCAGAGGGGAGAATGGTACACTTGGAAAACCACCGGAGCTCAGAAGGCAAAGTGGTGAGTGGCTAGAGAGAAAGCTGGGAGAAGAAGTCAACCGAAATTCATGAAGAATTTTGAAGGCCATTAATAACTGGATTCATCCTGAGAAAATTGAGAGCAACTGAATATTTCAAACCAAGAGAGGCACATGATTAGATCTACATATTGGCAAAATGACCATCGATGTTTTAGCGTGAATTAGAGGAGAGCTGTGTGAGTCTGGGTTGACTAGAGAAACAAATTCATAGACATATGTATAAGAGAACTTTATATCAAAGAGCAATTGTACATTAAGAAAACACCCCAGCCCAGTCCAAATCAAGTTCATAAGTGTGATATTATACCATATGTCAATACTAGTCCATAAATTCCTCTTTAGACTCACCCAGTCATGCAGTGATGCTGAATGCAGGAAGATCTCAGGCCAGTGTGTGGAAAGTCTTGTGGATCCAGTGGTGGTGGAAGCATCTCAGTGCTGGCATGGGTCTCCAAGTGGCTCCTTCAGTTCCAGGGCTCTGGCTACATCAGTGTAGCTCCATGCAGCTTGTCAACCGGTAGAGTATGCGTGTCTCCCCTTCACCAAGATATTTATCTCCTTAGTGCCTCCAAATGAGGTCATCAAGCTGTGACCTAACTGACAGGCTAAATTCCACCCCTTCACTCTTAATAGTCTCAAGTTGACAACAGATTATGTAATTTCCATAAGAGCAAAACATCAAATTTAGTCGAGAGCAGACAAGGGATTTAGGCTTAAACCCCTGTTAACTAAATGCTTTGATCATATGCTCATATCGATAAAACAATGTTGAGCAATATATCCCCATTTTATGTATATATAATTAATGTATCAATAACAAAGCCAATAAACATTAGGAAGTGTCTGAATCAAGAAAATGGAAAAGATAAACTAGATAGAAATAAAATCCTTATATTGGCTTCCTGAATCCCAACAGTCTATCTTTCCATGAATACACATGCCACAATCTGCAGACCATGAAGCCAAAGCAAGACAGGCAAGACATAAAATCAACAGGTTTGATTGACTGGATATAGAGGTGAAAGGTACTAGATTAGAAATAAAGGGGCTTATCTCCACTGCATGCCTACCCTAAACAAAAAGTAGTTGGCCATATCACAATAAAGGGGTTGGAAATGAATCAGGCACACATTAGACACCTATGGAGACAATCTGAAGCTGACCATGCTTGGACCCTGGGACGCAATACATCACACAGGTGTGCCTGAATTTAGCCACTAACCCATCCAAAACTGAGCATGAGTAGACTAAGGCCACCGAGGCTCAGGTGAAAGTCAACCTTCACAGGCCAACATCACAGATGCACCTAAACTCAGCCAATAAGATCAGCCAATACCCTCAACCACACAACCCCACCACCCCCTGCAAAAGCGGGAAATAGGAGGGGATAAATGCAAACTAAGGGTAGGCCACTCCCTCTTTCAGGTTGCTCTCTGGAAGGTGAGAGGGTGGGATCTCTCCTGTGTGGGTGGCCCACACACCTGTGTGCCCTCTCAGGCAGCACTTTCTTGGGATTTCCTGCTCTTGGCTCCACACTCTGGTTCCACATGCTTGTAGCCAGTTTCCATCTCAAACTTTCCCATGGGCCCACCATGCGGCCTTGCATACTTTCCAGCGATGGAGTATACTATCTGATCCAGGGATGGCGTGTACTATCTGAAACTGTACTGCTGGAAACTTCCCTTTCCCTCATAAACATTACCTGGATTCACAAAAGTGCTTCTGCCTCTTGAATTCTTTCAGGGTTGAGAAGCAAGAATGGAGGTAATCCCAGAAACCTAACAGAGGTAGAAGAAACAAAAAAAGACAAGAAAAGAATGCTAAGGGTTTCTGATTTGGGTCATTGGAGTTATTTACTGAGTTATGGTACCCTGCAGAGGAAAATCAATGGGCTTAAGAAGGGGGAGATTGGAGATCATTAGCACCTACTGAATTCAGGAAAAGAAGTGCAATGAACAGGCTGAGAGAGAGCCTTGATTGGGTAGTGCCAATGTGGAGGTAGAAAAATCAACTCACCTTTCATGTCAAAATAATAAATACTGGTTCTTCATTTCCTGTCAAATATCTGAGAATGCCTTTGGTATTTAGGGCTACTTACTTAGAGAACTTCAAGAGATAGGAAGGCTTGGGTTTCTCTGTATGAGGGTATCAATTGTCTTCGAGAATGGTCTATTATCCACCCACTGTCTCAGGGTTTGGGAAGGGGTACAATGATTTTAAAACCTAGAATGTGGCATAGCCCTTTAGTGAAGTTTCAAATAGGCTTGCTATGACTTCTAAGCTCCTGTACTGAAAGATAGAGGTGACCATTCATATTCTAACATAAAACTTGGGAAACCCTAAAAACCTAGATGTGGCTACGGTATTTATTGGTTACATCTGAAAGTCTACACTGTCGGTCATGGAGATCCATTGTGAACCCCAATCCGGCTAAACCAGAGCATGTACACATGTACATGGGTACAGATAAGAGCTGAAAACACAAGGAATCCAGGACAGATCAACCCCTCCAGACCAATAATGAGAGTAGCGATACCAGGAGGGGAAGGGGAAGGTGGGGGGATAAAGGGGGAACTGATCTCAATGATGTACATATAACCTCCTCCCTGGGGGATGGACAACAGAAAAGTGGGTGAAGGGAGACATCAGTCAGTGTAAGACATAAAAAAAATAACAATTTCTAAATTACCGAAGGTGAGGGAGGGAAGGAGGGTGGAAAAGGGAGGGGGGGAAATGAGGAGCTGATACCAAGGGTTCAAGTAGAAAGAAAATGTTTTGAAAACAATGATGGCAACAAATGTACAAATGTGCTTGATACAATGCATGCATGTATGTATTGTGATAAGAGCTGTATGAGCCCCCAATTAAATGATTTTTTTAAAGGAACAGATGTTTGTAGCCCTTGCTTTCAAAGATATTTCTATGTATTCTCTCATTCTGATAGACTTATATCAAATATTTCTGATTATTGAAGTGATAACCAGTTTTACCTGTCTGTATGTGCCAGAGATTTATTTATTAATTTTTAAAAACTGAATAAAACAGAGTTTGTAAACTAACTTACCATTAATCACCTTTTCTTACTAAAGGTCAATCAATAAGCCATTTGCATTTTAAAAAAGTAATGCTATATATTATCAGATTTTTATGTGAATTCAAAAGTACATCAAAATTGATCATTGTTGTCACAAGATGTCACAGTGTCGAGAATGTTGGCTTTCTGATATAGATACATTTTTGTTTGAAGCTCACATGGAATATTCAAGCAAAAAGGAAGTACTGTCTGAGAAGCAATGCAATTTATTGATGGGCACACAAAGAGAAAGTGGCAAGGCCAGAATTCAAAGCCAAATCTGTTTGGGCTCCGTACCAGTGATCCTCGCCATCACACCATTGTGCCTGACACAATACCCAGCCACCTTGATTGACAAAGTGCTCTCACATTCCTATGAGAAAGATAAAACAAACGGTTGCGGCTACGCGTTTTAGAGGTTCACAAAAGGCTATGGTTTTCACAGTTATGTGGATTGTGAGAACAAAAAGCAGAAATAAAACCTGGTTTTCCTAGCACCCAGTTTAGAGCTTCCACTACTGCACATGCACAAGCACACGCCTGTACAAACAACACAGGAGCAGCAAACAGCTTCACAACTGTGGACTACTGATGATAATGCAAGCAAGAAATGCAGCATGTTACACTGAAGAAGCTGTGAAGGCAGAAAAATCAATCTACCGTCTTAATAAAAAATGTGAGAAACTGAGCCGATGAGCTATGGTGCAATCACTGGGTGGATCTGGCTGTTTGGCCAGTAATCATTTCACTGCTGTGCAGTCAGCTGAGCCCTCTCTCAGTCTCTCCAGTGCTTTCTCAGGCCCACTGCCGAGGCTCTGTGACCAAGTGGGATGAGATTATAAAACCAGCATTGTGTATCCTAAAGACCAGGAACTGGCCACATAATTTCAGTCTACAAGTAGAATAGATTCACCCTGGGGAAAAAATCATTTTCCCCCAAGGTTGGAATATTGAAATTTCCTGTTGTGACAACTTACCTTCTAGTAATTACAAATCTTGGGTTTAAGATGAAATTTTACCCTGTATCTGGAATCAATTTTCAGGTAACTTTATGTTCTATAAAAGCGTTCAAACAAAATTAGCTTAGTAACTTACAATTAAGTCTAAAGTTTTTTCACAGCTCTGGTTATTTTTTTCTTAATATTTGCTTTGTGCAAAAGAATTAGTCATATCTAATGACACATTGTGACTGCTACTTCAGACCTTTCTTGCAAAGTCAGATGCTTAGAGTCATTCTGACTACTGAGTTACCTAGAGGGGATTTGGAGCATTTTCTTCCAAGCTTCTTTTATGATCAATAAGAGCCATTTGAATAACCAAAACACTCAGGATCTTGAAGCAAAGCCAATTGCAGGGCAATAGCCAGAGAGGGGAGGGAAGTGGGGGGTGGGGGTGGGGGCAGTGCCATCAACCATCTATCTCCACTAACCTCCTAAATCTAGGCTGACAATAATTCACTCTTTGTTCCCCAGCGGCATCCTAACTGGGAAAGGATGTATGCTGCTGGGAGGGCAGCCATTGTTGATGCCCCTCCATGAAGCAAACTTGACCACTGCTAGGTTCCCCACTCCAAGAGTGTATCTCAAAGAGAGGCCCACCATTAAGGCAGAAGCATGAAGAAGACCCCTTTCTAAGTATCATCTTCCTTTTAAGACAGAAACACTTGGAGCGGGGCTTTCTTCATAGAAGTGGAATTGTTTTCTATTGCTCAGTAAAGAAAAATGCAGTACACACACACACACACACACACACACACACACACACACACACACGGTACTTCCTAAGAAATATAACATTTTGTCTACTTTCATCACCTAAACCTTACTTTCATTCCAATTCTAACTATTGTTATCATTTATAACACCTTCTTTACATTCCATTCCAAGATTGAGATAATCATAGCCATTTTAATTAAGAAATCTTATATTAAACCAGTTTGCTACTCTGGATAAAAAGATCCTTGATACCGTGGTGCCCCTCATGTGCCTCTTTTGGCCTCTGCACACTTGTAGGTGGTGTTACCCATCCCTGAGTTGAGTCTGCCAGGTGCCCTCTCTGGCTGCCATGCTCTTTTCCAAGGCTGGTCTTTCTTATTACTACCTTACATCTCAACTTCAGCACAAAAGAGTCCCCATGCTACCCTATGGCTTTAAGCAACCTCATGCTTAGCAATAGCATCCCAGGATGAGGTCGTACTAACTGTAAGTCAGGTCTTCTAAATGGCCCCTCCCTGGGCCATTGACCATAAAGCCCAAGACCTCACTGGCCCTAGATGCCTCTAGTTTTTGCTCTCTACCAGGTTTCATGGTCAAATACACTGACCGGTATAATTCTATGGTCTTGGGCTAACATAAATATTTTGTACCTCAATGATGTATATTGTGCTTTGAATGAATCACTCTGTCAGTTTCTTTTAAGGCTAGTAAGCAGAAGTCATGTTATCGGTATGCAGATCAAAGTTACTTACCCTGTACCCATTGATTTGCACACAAAAGAGTCTCTTAGGAATAAGGTGCCAGAAAGAAATTATTCTTCTACTTTTCTTTCCATCGCTTTTTCCTGTTTCCCTCTTTCAAAAGATCTATGATAATGTGTGTATAGGAGAAAGTTCTTACTTCATATTTAGAAGAAATAGACTCAGACCAAAACCATATTCATTCCCACTTTGACTCATAATGACCCCATAAGACAGGATAGAATTGCCCCCGTGGGTTTCCGAAATTGTAACTTTATGAGAATAAAAAGTGTTATTTTTCTCTGTGAAGCAATTGGTGGTTTCGAACTGATGACCTTGTGATTAGCAGCCCAAAGCATAGCCACTACACTGGACACAGGGGTGGGGGGATTACAGTATAAATTAAATCCTCTAATTCCTTCCACAGGCCCTTCATGATGTAAATTCCATGTGCATAGACCAAATGATAGGTCTCCGCACAAAAATAGCCATAATTTAATACAGATCTGTAAAAGCACATTTATTCAGGACTCATTAATTTGATATTTCTTATGAAGTAGGACTGTGGTTGAGCCACATTCTGTGAGGGGGAAAATGGCTGTGTTAACAAATTAAGACAAAATGACAAGAGGTGTCAGATGCCATTCATTTTCAATATCTTCTAAGTACGTATTTTCAAGAACTCTGGAAGTGTCAGTAAATACAAATTCTTCACTCATCTTAGCCTTGCTGAATACTTTGGTTTTGTAAACCAGCTACCCTCAAAACAATTTAGAACCTGGTAACCACAAACTATAAAAAAAACCCTAGTTAGACAGCATGCTTGTTATTGAATTTTCCGCAATTATCTAAAACATATAAAAAGAATATATGTCACATACAAATAAATTGTGAATCATAATAATAAAATGAATATCCCATGACTCTACCACAAGTCCTAAGAACTAGAATATTCATAACATAGTTGAATTTAACTACATATTCTTTTCTTCAGTCCACATGTATGTGCGTCCTCCTACACCCCTCCTCTACAATTTGTCTGTCAGTTTGTCACACTGTGGTGGCCTGTGTGTTGCTGTGATGCCAGAAGCTAAGTAATGGGTATTTCAAATACTAGGTTTCACCCAAAGTGAACAGGTTTGGGCAGTGTTTTCATACTAAGCATAGACGATGAAGAAGGAATGCCCCAGAAAAACTATGGGCAGAATCAAAACATTGTCAGATACTAAAGATCTCATGAAACAAGCATAACATTGTCAGAGATAGAGCCAGAAGATGAGCCACTCAGGTCGGAAGGCACCGAAAATATGACTGAGAAAGAAGTTTCTTTTCAAAGTAGAGTTGACCATAATGGCATATATAGAGTAAAGCCTGTGGGAGTTAACCCTGCAGGGTCTTCATTTGCTGATAAGGCACAACTCAATATGAGAACAAACAGCTGAAAACATCAATTGATAATCAGAAATTGGAATGTATGAAATATGAATCTGGGAAAATTGGAAGTTGTAAAAAATAAAATGGAACGAATTAAAAATAGATGTTCTAGGCAACAGTGAGCTGAAATTACCTGGTATTGGCCACTTTGAATCAGAAAATCATATGGTTCAGTATGCTGGGAATGAAACAGTCAAGGGGAATGGTTTTTCATTCATTGTCAAAAAGGACATTTCAAGCTCCATCTTGCAGTTCAATGCTCTCTGTGATAGGATTATATCTATCCATATACGAGGAAACCTAAGCAATGCAAGTATTATTCAAATTTATGCACCAACCACAAACTCTAGTAATTAAGTTGAAGAATTCTACCACCATCTTCAGTCTGAAATTGATCAAACATACAATCAAGATGCATTGATATTGGCGAATCAAATGCAAAAGTTGGAAACAAAGACGAAGGAACAGTAGTTGGAAAATCTGGCCTTAGTGGTAGAAACGAAGCCAGAGATTGTGCATAGAATTGTTTGAGACCAGCAACTTGTTCATAGCAAATAACTTTTTTTTTGACACCATGTAGATTTTTCCAGATGGAATACGTAGAAATCAAGTTAACTTCATCAGTGCAAAGAGAACGATAGGGACACTCAATATGAGCAGCTAAAGCGAGGCCAGGGGTTGACTGAGGAATAAGCCAATTGCTCGTATTTAAGTTCAAGTAAAACCTGAAGAATATTAAAACAGGTCCAGAAGAGCCAAAATATGACCACGAGTCTGTCCCATCTAATTTTCAAAAACATCTCAAGAACAGATTTGACATGTTAACCGTTAACGACAGAGAAGCTGATGTGTGTGATGACATCAACAACATTGTACATGAAGAAAACAAAAGCTTCTTAAAAAGACAGGAAAGAAAGAAAGAAAAGATCAGCATGAAGTTTACTCTGAATCATAGAGAAGGCACATGGAAGAAATGATGAAGTAAAAGAGCTGGACAGAATTGCAACGAGAAATTCAGGAAATAAAGTAAAATATTATAATTAAATGTGTCAAAACTTAAACTTAGAATTCTAAAAAGGAAGAAGATGCTAAGCAGCATATCTTAAACTGAAAGAACTCAAGGAAAACATGAAGCCTTGAGTTGCAATATTGAAAGATTCTATAGGAAATATATTGAATTACTCAGGACGCAGGAAAAGAAGATAGAAAGAATATGCAGAGTCACTATATCAAAAAGAACTAGTTGCCAATCCACTAGTTCAAGAGGTAGTAGATGAGCAAGAACCAATGGTGCTGAAGGAAGAAGTCCAAGGTGTGCTGAAAGCATTCGCCCAAAACAAGGCTCCAAGAATTAATGAAATACCAATTGAAATGTTTCCACAAATGATGGAGCACTGGATGCCCTTACTTGTCTAAGGCAGGAAATTTGGAAGACAGCTACTTGGCCAGTTGACTGAAAGAGATCCATACTTGTACCCATTCCAAAGAAAGGTGACCGGGCGGAATGCTCAAATTATAGAACAATATCATTAATAGCACATGCAAGTAACCTTTTGCTGAAGGTCATACAACATTCACAGCGGTACATTGGCAGAGAGCTGCCAGGGGTTCAGGCCAGATTCAAAAGAGGACGTGGAACAAAGATCATTGCTGATGTCAGATGCATCTTGGCTGAGAGGAGAGATTATCAAAAGAAGTTCATTTGTGCTTTATTGAGGCATCCAACTGTGTGGACCATAACAAACTCTGGATAGCTTTCACAAGAATGGGAAACCCAGAATGCTATGTTGTGCTTATGTGGAACCTGTGCATCACCAAGAGGCAGCTGTGTGACGTGAACAAGGGCATACTGCATGGCTTAAAAACAGGAAAGTTATGTAGCAGGGTCGCATCCTCTTACCCTGCTATTCAATCTGCATGATGAGCAAAGAAGAATGTGGCATAAGGGCTGGAGGGTGGCTTATTACCAACCCTTCTGCAATATGTAGATGACACCTTGCTAGCTGTAACTGGCAAAAGCTTGAAGCACTTGCTCCTGAAGATCAAGGACTGCAGCCTTCATTATGGATTACAACTCAATGTAAAGAAAACTAAAGTGCTCATTACTGGACCACAGCATTCAGAGCAAAGAATGAAGTTGTCAAGGATTTTATCTTGCTTGGATCCACAATCAATGCTCATGGGAGCAACAGTCAAGGTATCAAAAGAAGCATTGCGTTAGGTAAATCTGCTGCACAAGACCTCTTTAAAGTATTGAAAAGCACGGAGGTTACTTTGAGGACTAAGGTGTGCCTGGCCCAAACCCTGGTATTTTCCATTGCCTTATATATATGTGAAAGTTGGATATTGAATAAGGAAGATGTAAGAAGAATCCATGTATTTGAATTATGGTGCTGGAAATGAATATTCAAAGTAGCATTGACTGCCAAAAACAGACTGATCTTGGAAGAAGTACCAGCAGAATGTTCCTTAAAGTCAAGGACGGCGAGGCTTTGCCTCTCGTAGTTTGGAGATGTTGTTGAACGAGACCAGTGCATGAAGAAGAACATCATACTTGGTGAAATATCAGTGCAGCAAAAAAGAGAGAAACACCTTCCATGAGATGGATGGACACAGTGGGTGCAACAATGGGCTCAAATATAAGAACAATTGTGAGGATAGCATGAGACTGGACAGTGTTTCATGCTGTACATAAGGCCACTACGAGTCAGAACCAACTTGACGGCACCCAACAACAGCAACAAATCAAAAGGTTAGGGGTTCAAACGTATCCAATGGCACCAGAAAAGACAGGCTTTGTGAATCAATCCTATGGAGTCAGAACGGACTCAAAATAATGGATTTATTTTAAATGCCTGGAGTGTTTTGAGCCTCGTGGCATAGCAGCTACACGTTGGGCTACTAGCCACAAGGTCAGGAGTTAGAAACCACCAGCTGCTTCTCGGGGTAAAATATGGAGCTTTCTACTCCTGTAAAGAGCTACAGTTTCACAAACCCATAAGGGCAGTTCTACCCTGTTCGGTAGGGTTTCTATGAATGGGAATCAACTCAACATATGGGAGAGTATTTTTATTTTCTAGAAAAACCCTAAATAATGCCATTCCACTTCCTTTTACCCCTCTTTTGATTTCTAAATTCCAAAATTAGAACTAATTTGGATAAATAGGCTTCAAACCTAAACCTGAAACGTAAGGAAAACTAACACTGAAGTGAATGGATAGCTAGATCTTTACATGAAACAAACAAACGTCAACATAAGAATTGATATTTGGGGTGGAGGGTAGACAGGTGTGGTAGTTACACAATCTGGTGTCAATGTGAGGATTCAGAGTGAAGGGGTGGAGTCTAGGCTGTCAATCAGGTCATAGTCAATGAGGCCTCTGTGTGGGCATGGCCTTCTCCTGAGGATTCTGGGAACTCCTGTCTTCCTCCTTGGAGGCAGGAGATAACCTCTCTCTGCTCACTCCCAGCAAGACATCCCTGTGGAGAAGACACATGGAGAGAGACCTCTGGAGCTGGAAAAGCCACGTGGAGATCCTTGCCAACACTGAGATGCTTACAATGCCACTGGATCCACAAGACTTCCCACCCACTGGCCTGTGATCTTCCTGCATTCGACTTCATTGCATGTGTTTCATGAGTCTGAAGTGATATGGGTTAATATCAGACTTATGGACTTTATCTGGACTGAGCTGGGATCCTTTCTCAATACTCAATTGCTCTTGTATATAAAGCTCTTTCTAATACACATATGAGTGTCTATGAATTTGTTTCTCTAGTCTACCCAGACTAACACAACAGGGTAGACAATGATATCTAAAAAGGGAGATGGAAAAAGTAAGTGGTCAGGGCAAGCTAATGGGAAGGTTGACAACTTGTTAAAGTTGCAGATCACAAAAATGATGCCCTAATATGTAAACCTACATCTAATTCACAAAATTTTTAAATGAAAGATAAAAGTGATTTCCATATCATTTTATTACTATTGTGCCCATGAAAATTTCATAATACACTAAAATTAAAAGTTCATAATATATTCAAAATAAAATAAAACCAGCTGCCGCCAAGTCAACTTGACATGTATGATAGGACAACTACCCATGTGTGCTCTATAGGATTTTTAATGGCTGATCTTGGGGCCCGTGTCTCTGGGTGAACTAGAACCTCCCACCTTTCTGACAGCCATGGGATGTTGCTCACTATTTGCACCACTAAAGGAAAAGCCTCTAGAAACAGTGTGTTGAAACTACAGTTCATAAATCCGTAAGTGCAGGTACTGAGTTAGATGAACTTTTTTTTTTTAATTTATTTATTTTTTTTTTTAGTTTATCTCTTTTTTAAAAAATCATTTTATTAGGGGCTCATACAACTCTTATCACAAACATCTGATTCCCTTAATTAAATTTTCTAAACTTAAAGGTCATATTTCTACTAAAGGCCAATTTATTGAACATCGGACACATGCCTTATAATCTCGAATTTGTCATAGTTGTCTCGGTAGTGTACCCAACACAGTATCTAGACAATACCAATAGATTAAAAGCCACATTCAGAAGCAAAAAGAAACCTAATGATGAAATATAACTATTTTTTAATCCTTAAAGTTTTACTCTCAGGTCTTACTACACTGGAAGATTGCCGGTTCAAAATTAGGTGTGTAGAAAGGCAGTTTGGAACACACATGGAACCTGAAACTGAACACAGAAGACCTGGATCCAACACTGGGCCAGGATCAGTGGTGGACCCTGGAGGCAGAAACGAGCATCTAACTCAGTTTCTTCATGTGTAAGATAAGGGGAAAGATTTTCTACCCAGGACAGCTCCAAAACGGCTATGGAGTGGAGGAGTTTACAGCAGCAATTCGGGTGGAAGAAGGCTTTGGAGTAGCATCTGTTTGCTACTTGCAAACATAGCACTTGCACAAATCCAAAATCCAAGCGCACTACCATCAAGTTGATACCAACTTAAATGCAACCCTATATCGGGTTCTGCAGTTGTAGGTCTTTAGAGGAGCAGAAAAACCACATCTTTCTTTCTCAAAGTAGCTGATGGGTTCAAATGCTGACCCAATGGATAGACCACTATGCCAACAGGTTAAAAGAAGGCTTGAAATACTGTTTTCATAGCACTGTGTAGAGGAACAAGGAAATAGCCCATATTTAATTTCAAATAATAAAATGTGTTATTGTGAAATATTATTTGGTGATGCACTTTAAAATAATCTAAAACTATGCGAGTATAATGTCGTTATTCTTTATCTTTTGTTATTTTTGATAATCTAATTTTCAACTTATTTTAAATGTTAATAACCTTAATAGCTATTGTAATAACTACTACTATTTACCTAATATTTAAATATTAACAATGTGATTCTGATTTTGGTATACATACTCATTACAGAAATTTTAGAAAATTCAGATGAAAAATAATCACTCTGAAAAAAATTTAATAAACTATAGATAATTTCTGCTGCCTGTTGCTTTCATACTGTATCAATCTTTTTCTTTTTTCTTTTTTTAATTAAAATATCATTTTATTGGGGATTCGTACAACTTTTTAGACAATCCATACATCAATTGTATCAAGTATATTTGTACATATGTTGCCATCATTGTTTTCTAAACATTTACTTCCTATTTGAGACCTTGGTATCAGCTCCTCTTTTTTCCCTCTCTCCCCCACTCCCACCCTTGTGACCCCTTGATTAATTATAAATTACTATCATTTTCATATCTTACACCTACCGCTGTCTCCCTTCCCCCATGGTTTCTATTGTTCGTCCGGGGTGGTGGGGGGAGACAGTGATTATGTGTTGATCATTGCAAGCTGTTCTCCCTTTCCCCCCCTCCTCTCCCCACCACCCCCTTACCCTCCTGGTATCGCTACTCCCATTTCTGTTCCAGGATTCTGTGT
Organism: Echinops telfairi; assembly: GCF_000313985.2. Classification (NCBI taxonomy): domain Eukaryota; kingdom Metazoa; phylum Chordata; class Mammalia; order Afrosoricida; family Tenrecidae; genus Echinops; species Echinops telfairi. The sequence goes on along the minus strand of NW_022111310.1, from coordinate 5,181,065 downwards.
GTCCTGATCTCTTATCTCTATCTGTACCTGTGTACATGCTCCGGTCTAGCCCTCAGTGAAAGGCAGGACCGGGGTCATGATAGTGGGGGGCAAGGAAGCCTCAAGGAACCAGAGTAACATTGTGTGTTTCACCGGTGCTATACTTCACTCTAGTTGACTCATCCCTTCCCTGTCACCCTTCTGAGAGGGGATGTCCCAATGTCTACATATGGGTTTTGGGTCTTATCAATCTTTTCTATAGATATGTGTGTCTTTATAAATTTCAACCATGCCTTACAGTGTTATAGCCTCTTTTTCCCTTCTAACAAAATATTATGACAATATTGGCATCTAATTAAGTGCTATTCTTACATATAATTTTTTAAAGACTACATAGTATTCTATAGTATGACATACCATAATTTACACTAGTGTTATAGGCTGCTTTCATTTTTTTGCTGTAACATTTAATAATACAATATCCATCTGTGTAAGTAAATTTTTATATATTCGTGATAATTTCCTTTAAAGTTTCCTAAGAACAAAATTGAAGGTCCAAAATATAAGAACATTTTTAATATGAGAAACTTTTGGTCCATATTCTCAAATTGCTTCCTATTTCTTGTCATCCTCTCCCATTCCGTTTAGCGATATCCTTGCAGATCATTTTTAATATATGTGCCTATAAAACATTGTCTTCTTTTGGGCCCTCCTACATCTTTAATGTGTCTGGATAAATACATATTGCTTACATATGAAGAAAAAATAGATGCTTTAAAATAATGAAACAAATTTTTATCCCAAGATGTCTTGTATATCTCTAGAATTTAATGGAAAATGCAAAACAGAAATATCTTAGTGGTGGGGAAAAAAGGCTTATTTTCATATTGTTACAACAGTATCCATCAAATTCATCATTACTCAATTGGGGACACTATTCAATTGGGGAGGGGAGTGAGCGAGGATAACTAGCTCAGTGCCTGACACTCAAGAACTGCTCAATAAATATTAACTAGTCCATTAACTGGACCATGAACTAGTTGTCGTGAAACATCTCTGGGGACTGGAGAGTCTTGACTGGAGATCTGAAAGGGGCCCAGGTGGTGTTGACATTGCTTCTTCCAGGGAACAGTTGGAAGCTTCAAAGGGAAAGGGGGCTTCGAGGGGTGATGAGCTGGCTATGCAGATGGTATCAAAGAATGAAATTCAGATTTCTGGACTCCAATCTAAGGCACCAAAATTATAGGAGGAAAAAGGAAAGATCTCATTTGTAGTGCAGGTTAGTAGTCCAAGGAAGGAGATATCTGTCCATAAATAAGCTGACCTGATTAAAAGGTCATGAAAATGCAACGGGAGACCTGGACACTAGTTGAGCCAAATCATTGGCTGCTTTCAGGGGAAAAAAGTTGACCCACATCCATCTAGTTGACTCCAGCTCACTGCCACTCAATTGGAGAGAGAAGAGCCCCTCATCTGATTTCTGAGACTGGAAAGCTGGACAGAAGCACATCACCACACCCTTCTCCTATGGCGCTGCTGACAGATTTGAACTGCCCATCTTTTGGGTCAGTAGCCATGTGCTTTAACAGCCATGCAATCTGGGCTTCTTTCTTTTCATCTAGCCACTTTTTACATGGCAACATGGCGTCTAAGATTTCTTTTAGTCTTTATATTCAGTGAGTATCTAAAAAGGGGTTGGATAAAAATCTGAGATTCCTATCTATTTATTATGGCACGGGGAATTACAATGACCTGGATACACCATGGTGTCCACAAGAAAAGATTCAGACTTGACTGTACTGGTCTCAGATGATCATAGTTCATTAAGACCATGGTATATAGCTTGGGTAAAAAACAAAGAAAACTTGATATTATAAAACAGACAACAAATATACATAGTTGTCTTCAAAATTAGCAGGAAGCAACATAGAAATTAACTGTGCCTGGTATGAAAGACGGAGAAACAGAGCGTTAGTGCATTTGTATAAGGTAAACACATGCTAGCATTTATTAGACACCTAATAAATGCCAGAGTGTTTTCAAATAAAAGGAGCCCTGGTAACACTGTCAGATAAACACTGGATTTCTAACCGAAAGATCATCGGTTCAAACCCACCAGCCACAAAGCAAGAGACTACATCCTCCCAGAAAGACTTTCAGTCTCAGTAACCCCACATAGGGTCCACTGGAGTCAAAATCAACCACGGGCAGTAGGTTCCATTGCTGGATTTATATACATGGCCAGAAATTCTTAAATGTGAAAGTGAGCACAGCCCAGAAAATATAAGAATGAAGATAAAAGGAGAGTTCAATGCTAATAATTCATTTGCCCATTCATTCTTTCAACCTGAGTTCTACGCAAAGCATTTAAGAACCGGTATGGCACTGACACTCACCAGAATGCCCACTCTGGCCCATCAGAAGAGACGCCACTGTAAACAAGTGTTTTAGGACACCAGGTGTGTGTGCTGGCTGCCTACCCTCCTGGCATTCGGTGATGGTTTCTGAGCACCAGCCCCGTGTGTGCATAAGTGTGTGTATAAACATATAGGGTGCTTTTCACCACATAGTCCATCATTGCATCACATCATAAATCTAGATCACTGTTAGTAAAAATGTAAGATTATGACTTCACTCTCAAAAATCTTGAAATTAATCTTTAACTTTAAAACTCAGTTAATATACCATATATTCTTGTGTATAAGCCCAGTTTCTCAGCACATTTTTAATGCAGTTTTCGTGATACAATTAGGTGCCTCGGCTGATATTCGGGTCGGTTTATACTCAAGTATATATGGGAAGTATTTGGCTTAATTCCCTGATTGACTGGTTTCAGTGATCAATTCTTTTGTACCATGTTTTGCTCATTCTTAAACTTGTGGGACACTCTCACTCACTCTCCATGCCAGTTGAGTCAATGCTGATCCCCTGTGGGTTTCTGAGACTATAACTATTTACAGGAGTAGAAAGCCCAGTCTTTCTCCCTCATAGCTGCTGCTGGTTTTGAAATTACAACCATGGGGATCACAGCCCAACACATAACCACTACACTACCAGTGTTCCATTAGTGTAAAATAATCCAATGATTTATGTGTGTCTCCTGGCCTTGCATATATGGTATGTTATGCTTGCCTTTGCAGTGCAATTAAAGCACTCAGCTGCTAATCAACAGGATGGAGGCTCAAGTCCACCTCGAGGTGACTTGAAAGGCTTGACGATCTACTCGTTAAAAGTAGTCGTACAAAACCCTGTGGAGCACAGTTCTACTCTGGTACACATAGGATTGCCTGAGCCAGGGTCACCTCCACGACAACCCGTTCTTATTCATGCCTTCACACAAGACATCCGATTTAAATACGTCAAATCTGCCCTGTCTCAAGCATTTCTTCACAGATATTTGGAATTGGTTCATAATTGTTCTCTGGCACTTATGGTTGTTAAGGAGAATTCTGCTGTTGCTCTAACTTTATTCTTTTTCTCTTAGTAAATGTTTGCCTCTGAATATCTGAGTGTCATTTTTCTTTTCATTGATTATTCTTCATAGATGGGCAGTAGGTTCCTTTCAGGGAATTTTTCTACTTTTATATCTCTATCCTTGGTCTTTCTCCTTTTCTCTCTTATTTCTCCATATGTTTTCTTTTGTAAAAGAGCTATAATGCTTACTGACCAGAGAAAAATATACATAAGTAAAGTCTCAGAATCAGGCTATTTCAGTTATCTGACCCTGCTGCAATATTTTCTTTGGCTTTGTGCTGTTGTGGAGGTTGCTAACGTTGTTTAAATCTTTTTCACCATCAAATAAGAAACAATCTGCCCAGACATTGTGTTTACCAACAGGTTCTGTTGACATCCTTGGCTTTGTTCCCTGAACGATTAGATGCTGATCAAATCCCTTTTCTGACCGGTAAATGGCAGATAATGCGATGAGAAGACAGTTCTCATAATGCTGACTGATAGTGACCCTATAGGACAAGGTAGAACTGCCCCCATGGGTTTCCAAGACGTAACTCTTTACAGGAATAGAAAGCCTTATCTTTATCCCTCCTCAGAGAATCTGAATATCAGAAGTATGCTTACTGTGTTCATTAGTTATGATTCACATGGTCAAATGACTTTGTCAATGAACACAAGTAAACCTATTTCTGGTAGTCTCTTCCATCAGCCAAGACTCACCTGACATCAGTAATAACATATCTTATTTCACATCCTTCTTGGAAATTGCTTTGAATTTTTGACTTAAATGGATTTGTGGTATGGATGAGTGAATACTTTCTAAGTTCTGTCTGTTCATTTAAAGATCTCATTGGATTTTGGTCAGTTCTTAAATCAATGTCTTCAGTGCACCCTGAACTTCAATACCACCAGTTCTTGATCATATGCTACCTTCTAAAGTGGTTTAATGCTTCACTGGTTTCTCCCATCATAAAGCAAAAAGAATGATGACAATTAAAAGCACATTAAAATAATTAGTCCAATGGACTAATATAACACACAAGCATTAGTCTCCACAACTTTGAAACCAGAACTAGATGGTGCCCAGATACCACTATCAATTGTTCTCAAAAGGATCAGGTTAGAAGGTCCCACATAGAATGGTAGAAAAATGGGGAGCAAAACTCAAATAAGACCAGGCTTGTTGATCAGAAAGAGATAAGTTGGAACTTTAAGACTATAGCCCTTAACCATCCTTCAGGCCTGGCATTGAACCCATTACTGTGGTAAAATAATTAACCATTTATGATCAAAAGGGCAGCATTTACTCAACTTCAAAGCTCTCTACCTTAGAAAAGAATGAAGATTGGCAACCACAGAGAAAGCAGAATAAGTCATGGTACATTGAAGGGATTGCAGTAGATGAATCTAAATAAAATGTGTATAAATTGTTGGATTAAAAATAATGATCTCCATGTACAAATGTGTTCATCCAATAGATGACTGGATTGTTATAAGAGCTAATGATCTTCATGGAAGATATTGGTACTATAACAAAGTGTGGTGAAGAAACTAGATGGTGAGTGGCTATCAGAAAGAATATTGTCTAGGGTCTTAAAGGCTTGTCTTCAAATAATCAGCCATCTAAATGAGACATCAACTAAGTCCACATGGAAGAAGCACACCAGCCTGTGTGATCCAAGGATTGTAAACAATATAATCCAAATCTAGAGGAGGAAGTAGTATTTAGAGCTTAAATTGTAAACACCTTGTTTGCAGAAGGCTATGGATGATAGTAATCGATGCATTTCAATTGTGGTACTGATAAAGAATATTGAAAGTACCAAGGACTTCTAAAAGGACAAACTAATGTGTGTTGGAAGAACTAAGATCAGAGTGTCCCTTAGAGGCAAGGATGTCAAGACTTTGTCTTATATACTTTGGACATATTGTCAGGAGAGACTAGTCCCTGGAGAAGGACATCATGTATGGTAAAGTGGAAGGGCAGCAAAACAGGAAGGACCTTAATGAGATGGATTGACACAATGGCTGTATCAATGGATTCTAGCATAGGAACAATTGTGAGGATGGTACTGGAGCATGCAGTGTTGTGCACAGGGCCACTATGGGTCAGAGTTAACTCGATAGCAACATGAATGGCAGTAGAAGCACAAAATCCACTTGCAGGGTGTACAGTACACATTGATTAAACCTCTAGTCTAGTGAATCACCGCCAATCATAGGTGAGGGTTGAGAATATCCCTGTTACCAGACAGAACATTGTAAAGTCGATTATGGTAGATGTAGTTGGGTCAAAATGTAGTATCTTATTATTTGATCTCCCTTTTGACCCATTTTAAAGATGTTTCCGTTTAAACAAAAAAAACAAAGTGACAGGGAAATACACATGGATTAAACCCCTGGTAAATCCCATTTGACCATGAACCAGGAATGTGAATAGCCTTGCTAACATGCAGAATGAATCAGAAAATGGATTGTTTGTAGATGCAATTAAGTTAAAATTTAGCACCCTATCATTTGATCTCCCTTATGATCCATTTAAATTTGTTCTAGTTTTTAATACCTTCTTTGTATTGAGGTTTTAATCTGGTATTCCTGATAGTTTTGTTTGCTAGTTTGTTTTTTAATGTTTTTCTCTAGATGAAATCCAGGATAGGTATAGCTATAGAGACAGTAACTCACTCAATTAATGGCTGCTTGGGGGCATGGCAGGGAAGGTTGGGGAGCTAATAAAGATGAGTACAAGAATGAAGAAAATGTTCTAAAACTGATTGTTGTGATGACTGTACAACTCTTCTAGATTTGAATGAATTATTAAATTGTATGATATGTGATACGGTAGTTACATAATCTGTTGTCAATTTGAAACTATTAAGAGTGAGGGGGTGGAGTTTAGCCTGTCAGTCAGGTCACAGCTTGATGACCTCATTTGGAGCCACTAAGAAGATAAATAGCTCACTGGAGGTTGGACACACACTCACTCCCTGTGAGACATTCCTGCAGACAAGACACACGGAGCTACATGAGAGCCCTGGAGCTGTAGGAACCATGTGGAGGCCCTTGCCAGCACTGAGATGCTTACAACACCACTGGATCCACAAGGCTTTACACCTACCAGCCTGTGATCTTCCTGCATTTGGCATCATTGTATGTGTTTCATGAGTCTGAAGAGGAATTTATAGATTGGTATTGGACATATGGGCTAATATCGGACTTATGGACTTGATCTGGACTGGGCTGGGGTATTTTCTCAATGTTCAATTGCTCTTGTATATAAAACTCTTTCTTATACACATATGAGTGTCTATGAATTTTTTTCTCTATTCAACCGGGACTAACACATGTGAATCATATGCCAATAAAGCTGTTGAGAAAAAAAACAAAAAAACATGAATGATCTCCTCTGTAAACCTTCACCTAATTCACAATGAAGAGTTTACAAATAAAGTTACTAAACATCTTTAGTTTCTTCATCTTTGGTGTGCAATAAACACTTCATCTTAGTGTTTAAATAACAGTCAAATCAATTCATTTTCCTCATGGCTACATGGACATCATTCTATCACTAGCAGTGCTGTACTTCCGGATAGATATTGAATTGTTCTTCTTGAATGTGACACCCTTCCACTTTGATTTTTGTTTTTTTAATGGTGATATCACTTTATTTCAGTGGTCTGGGATGGAGCTTACCCACAATATCTACCCTTGAATCGCTTACCAAGGAGGGAGCTGTCTTTTCATCCTCCAAAGACCAGCAATTCCTTTCTGGCCCTTGGATGCTGACCATCAGTCCTTCTTCCAGTGATGGTTTCAATTATCATGGAATGTGAGGGACAACCTTCCCTACGGGTGACACATTTTAGGGGATGGAGAGGATTATAGGCAGTTTCTTTGCCAGGTGTGTAGACCTCCCATGCTTGATGGCTACTAAGAGAAGTCCTATCTGCTTATCTAGATCCTTCTGCACAGCTTTGTTGACCACAGGAAGGATATGAGATGGCTTTAAAATAAAGCAAGTGGACATTATGGATGCCTACAAAGGAGGGATGACCCTAGGACCTGAAGAGAGACACTCCCTGGGTCTCTGAAGAGGTGTATCCCCTTGGATGGGTGAGGAGAGATAGGCACTGGATCTCTGAGGAGGGAAGGCCCCTAGATCTGTGAGAAGGGATGTCCCCTATCTACCTGTCCCCTATCCTCTTAAATTTGTCATTCAAGCAGTCTGTTATTTCTTCAAGTTAGTCATTCAGCAAGTATTTACTGTGACCTTTCATGTCATAGTTGATGAAGTGCTAAGAATATAGTTATTTCCATATAGCAAATACTATGAAGATACTTTGTACAATCTATAATAAATCTTGATCTAAAAGGTTGTCCTTCTATATTTATTATATCTTTGATTTGTCATACTATATGATTTGCCTTTGATTTGCCATACTATTGCCTATCAATCCCAGGTTGCTTTTCCTTCACCAACTCAGACTGGAATTAGAAGATGTCTACACAGGCCTCCATGTTCCCTCACTGCCCATTCAGGTGTTGTTGGAATTTCTTGGCTCTTAAGCACAAATGCGTAATGGAGCTTTATGGCCCAGTTCAGTGAACCAATCAACAGCAGCTGTAGCCAGGAAACGTCAGGTATCCTTTTTTCTTCCTACTTGGTTACACAGCTGTGGCAGCAGAGGGTACCTTTCTCTTGAAGGTTCTGGTCTCTGGGCCAGTTCATGGTCTGGTGCTCCTTGTCCTGGCTCCTCCCTCACCTTATGCCTGGTGGTAAGAGCTCTGCCTGCCACCAGCATGCTTCGTGGTTGAGCCACTGCACGCACTCGGAGGCTTCACCCACATGCTGTTGTTCTAAGACAACCAAAGGGACTCTAAGTCATCTGTTCACTTCCTATGACACAGCTCATCTTAGTCTCTGCAAATAGTCACTCAGAGGTGAATGGTAACCAAGTACTACCGTCTCAGAAAGGGTAGTAGTGAATTAGCCTTTAGTTTTGCCTCAGCTTTAAACCTATCCTAACTCCTAAAAGAGCACATTAATTGATGCAGGAAGCATCAAAAGAAGATGGAAAAAGATATGCAGAGTCACTATAACAAAAAGAACTAGCCAACATTCCACCATTTCAGGAAGTAGCATATGAGCAAGAGCCAATAGTTCGGAGTGAAGAAGTTCAAGCTGCACTGAAAGCATTAGACCCAAACAAGCCAAAATATTCCCCGAAGTCATTTTAATTCTGAAGGTTGGTTTAACTTAACTGGTACAAAGCATCTGCCTTGAGCATGATGCTCTTTTGAGAACTATCTACATGGTGACAGCCTCAGAAATCCTACACAGGATGGATAAACAAAATGTGATATATGCCTACCATGGAATGCAACTCAGCCAGCAGGAGAAATCAAGTCTTGATAATGCTCAAGTACAGATGGAGCTTGAAGATATTGCACAGAGTAGATTAAGTCAATCATAAAAAGCAAATAGGGAATGATGAGGGTAACGAATGTACAAATGTGCTTTATGCAATTGATGTATGTATGGATTGTGATAAGAGCTGTATGAGCCCGCAATAAAATGATTTTTTAAAGTGGGAGGAAAAAAGGCAAATAGGATATGACCTTAGTGATATGAAAAGACAAGAAAAAAGCAAGTGTACAGAGACCAAAGTTACCAGCAGTAGAAGAGAGTGTAAAATGAGGACTGGGTGGCGATGGAAAGATCACATTCTTAAGGGTAGGATTGCCCGACTGATTATTGTATTTGCTGTCAATAAGTTGACACCTGTAAAAAGTTGAATTGGAAAAAGTTTTGTAAAATGTATACAACAGAAAAAAGGTTGTTTATGTATAAACAAAAATTGTCTTGGGATTTGGTTTCTTGGTTTGAAGGTTTGGGATCATGGTTTCATGGGACATCCCAGTTAATTGGCCTGATAATGTGTTTAATGCTTCTGTTTCACCTCCCAATTTGTTGCAAAGAGCCTGGGGTCTTAAAGGAGTGTAAGTGGCCATCCAAAGCACAGCATTTGGTCTCTACTCACCTGAAGCAACAGGAAGAGGACAAGTCAGGAAGAGGAGGAGGATATGGAATATGTAGCTACTTGCCTCCATGAACAAATGCCTCTTTTGAACAGAAAAGTTGGATGATGCCTAGCTTTATTATCAATATTTACTTGTCTGTCATTATAAATATTTGATCAAATATTCTGTAGCAGGATTTTGATCCCCAGGAAATGTGGAACAGAATTTCCAGTTCTCGTGGACTCTAGATTTTCTGGAGCCATAAGGGTGGATGAAACTACTGCCTGACGATACCGTAAACCAAAAATATTCCCTGAAGTCCTCTTCACACTGACAAACAGTTTAACTTAACTAGTGAAAAGGGGCTGCCTTAAGCATTATGCTCTTTCGAAAGCTTTCTATGTGGGATCCACCCCAGAAATCCTATATAGGGTTGCTAGGATGGCAGTGGTCGTTTTTGGTTTGCTTTTTTAATATGGGATCAAATTGACAAGAACAACTCAATAGATAGGAACCTTAGATAGCACTGTGTTTATGTTACTGAGGGAGGGACAGCTCAGAAAAGGAAGATGGGAATGTAGCACAATTTGAAAATTGTAATCAATGTCACCCAATTATACATGCAGAAACTGGTGGACTGGTAGACATGTTGCCGCATATACTCTCAAGAACAACAATAAAATAAAATTTAGAGATAAAATAGGAAGATCACTGAGTTCACAGTTCATTGACAAGTGAAGCACATTAAAACAATGGTGAGTATTTTCAACCTCTTGATTATTTGAAATAGTTGTCTGCATGTGCACCCATGTATGTGTATGTATGCGGTAAGGGGTGGGGATGAGAATATTCACCAAAATGTCAACAGTGGTTACTTTTTTGGATGATAAAGTTACAAATGTATTCTTTGTCCTTTTTATTTCTATTTCCAAAATTTTCTATAGTAAATATGCACTGGCTTATGATGGAAAACAAATCTTAAAATGATGTCATGACTTAATGGATGCTAAAGTGCTTAACGACAGTGGTTTCTTCTTTCCTAAGATCCATCTCAGTGAACTTTTAGGATTGTGTTAAGAAATTCATTCTTGGAAGAGTAATAGATATTAAAAAGATTATTTACTGTTTACAATGGAGCCTTTAAAAATGTACATGTGCAGGATAAATCCAGCCAACAACAAGTACAACCTAGAAATTGAAAACAAAGAGCAAAGAGCTAAAATCTCACACAAAGACCTTGCTGGTTGGTGTATAATGAGATTCAGAGTTTAATAATAGAAAACAATTTCAATGCAAAAAAAAGTGAATATTAGTGCTAAATTGGGATGAAGGGCAAATAAGAGCAACAGCTCTGCAGAGTTCCTGCCCAGTCTTCTAGATTTCCTTTCTCACCTGTCCCTGTATGGCCCTGGGAAATTCTACACACCTGAGTGTTCCACAAATATTTATAAAGATAAGTGGCAAAATTACTTCCTGAGGACCACTCAGCTGTTGTCCAGGACATGAGTTAGGAGGAGGAGAGGGAAAGCTCTCCCAATGCAGATGCCAAGTTCACAGCAGTGTGTTTGTCAATATACCAAGTGCTCCAGGCACTTATACATATTTTAACCAGTTCATTTCATAATGTTCTCAAGACATAAATATCTTTTCCCCAGGCTATATATGAGGATACATAGGCTCTTTAAAATGCAGGGACTTGCTCGTGATGTTTATAGTCTTGTTGGATAAATGCTCAGTCTAGTTGAGCATTTAAGGGACAATTTCATTAGAACATATGTAAGTGAAAATGACTGTAACATAGATGCTCAAGTGAACAGGAGCTGGCCAGGTGATGAGTGTCAAGAAGCTCATTCAAGTAGATGAAGGCCCTGAGCCAGAAAACCAAAACCAAACAAACATATGGCCTTCAAATGGATTCTAATTCAGAGTGATGCAATTGGAAATCTTACGGGGCTACTCTGACCTATTGCTTATCAAAGTGGAGCCGCTGATGCGTTTGAATGACATTTCCATTCACACATGAGAATGTTAACCACTAAACCACTTGGGCTCTTTGAAACAGAAAAAAAAGTCCTGATAATAAAAAGGAATAAACTAGGAGCATCTGGTGTGGGTTGAACAGTGTATAAAAGTGAGTAATGGCAACAAACGATGCTGGAGAAATAGGTTGGACCAGTCCACAGTTGAAATTGGTAAGGTGTATTAAGGGGGGAGAAAAGTTTAATCTTTAGCCAAAAAGCAAAGAGAAATCAGAGGATATAAAGAAAGTATAAAGAAAAGATGTTAAAGGGAAGCAACAGTGAGTTTGATTTGGTGGATAACTGATGTGTGCTGTCTTTTAACCCTCTGTTCCAATTATCAATTATCAATTATCAATCACTCCTCTAGCATTCCTACCCAAGTCTACCCAAGTAGACTGATCCCAACTTAACTCTAAGTGTAATCCTTAATTAACTTACTACAATTGTGGTGCTTCGTCCATTCTGTCGACTACAGTGACTGGTTCAGGGGATGACATGGGACCCAAACTGAGTGCATGAGCTGTGAGAAGGGCTTTCCGAAGACCACAAGGGTCAATGTTCTATCATTATTTTTTAAGAACTACTGGGAAGAAAGGAGCCTTGGTGGGGTAGTGGTTACCCTTTAGCCTGCTAACTACAAGGTCAGCAGTTTGAAACCACCAGCCATCTCCATAGAAGAAACACTAGGCTTTCTACTCATGTAAAGAGTAACAGTCTCAGAAACTCACAGGGGCCGTTCTACCCGGTCCTATAGGGTCACGATGAGTCAGAATTAAAGGATGGCGGTGAGTTTGGTTTGGGGTTTGGCTCTCTTTCCAATGACCACGAACAAAGAAGCACGAGCAGCACAGAATGTCCTTAGTAATGTCTATTATTAATTTAATCATAGGATAATATGTGGCTTCAAAAAGTTCATAGAAAAATTACATTATCTTATAAGTCTATGTTTTCCACAAATGTTGGAAGCTCCCACATATAGTTGCAAGCTAGTTAAATATTTCTTGGAATATCTGAATACTAACAACAAAATAGTTTTGTAAAATATTTCTGCATTAAAATATCATACTATGTATTGGCATTAGCAGAAACCTTTAACTTTTTTTCTCCTTCATTTCCTTAATTACTACTTTAGTCTCAAAAAGTGATCGACACAAATTGACAAATATTATTTGCCACAATATTATAGCTAAGAGACCAGAATGTTTGACAAAATCAGCAACTAGAGAAGCACTGGCAGCAACAGAAACAATGGCACGTGCTGGTAGCCGGTACAGACGACACCATGTGCGATGAAGCTTCATTGTACCTGGATAATAATAAGGGCTCTGACTAGAATATATCAGAACATTAAAAAATAGATTCTCGCCTAGTGTTAACCTTGGGTACATTGCTACATGTAAGCTGGGCTTAGGAAGAGTGTTTTTGTTGCTATAACATATTTTATAAAAATAATCGATTTCTGCTGAAAACACACAAAACAACTTAAGACAATTATTTCGGTGTCACTGCCTCTGATCAAGTCCCCTGTGTGGTCTACACACACCCCTCAATCAAGGCTTACCTGAAACCTATCATTCTTACTTTTCAGTGATGCTGCTGTGCCCATCAGCTACCGTCAAGTCAGTGCTGCTTAGAGTGTCCTTGCGTTCAACAATTATGTCAGCCAATAAAAACACTTCAGGGTTTAACCTGTTTTCTATTATTTGCCACTAGAAGATTTCTTATGGAGAGATCTCTTAGGAAGTTATCGTTCAAGATAGATTGTGAGGGGAGATCAGCCCCTTAACAACTATCACAGGTTTGTAGGAGCAATTGTACGGTTATGATATATAAAGATTATAGTAAAGTCATAGAGAATAAAAGAGATAAGAGAGAGCATGAAATAAAGGAGTCAGACACACTTTATGGTAGCATGCTCACCTCCGGATGGCCATGATCTCCGCAGCCAGGTCCCCACAGAGAGCAGGAGGATGTGGAGGAGGAGAGAGCGTCTGCTCTTTATTTCTAACCAAGGTCTATATATACGTAGGGGCATGCTTACAGGTAACCACATACGTCACAGGAAGGGGCTGTACAATAGGCATACGTGTCAGAAGGGGCTGTACAATAGGCATACGTGTCACAGGAAGGGGATGTACATAAGGCATATGCATGACAGGAAGGGGATGAGCTAGGGGTGTACATGCAATAGGAAGGGGAGGGATTGGGGTACACATGTGACAAGATGGGCAGACCCTAGACCCAATATGACAGCCTAACCTTGGTCACCCTTGAGTGGACTGGACCTCCCTAGGCTCCCCTTCAGGGAAACAATCTACTATCCTTATCAGAAGGGAGTGGGCCTTACTTAGGGTGGGACAGACTATACAGTCTGATTGCTCTAGAGGGCTGATAACTCTTAGGGAGAATAACCTCTGACTTGCTTACAATGACCTCCAAGTGTACAGACGTTTACCATGGGTAGCAAGCAGCATCTTAGGTTTGGCATATATTTGGGGGAGACAGCCTGGGGAAAAGCCTCTGTATATCCACAAGAGATCAGTAGCATGGCTAGGGTTGTAGCTGTAGAGATGGATACATTTGAGATCTGTTTAAGATGTTTACTAAATGAAATTGGTGATGATGCGGTTGAGGGATAATTGGGTGTCAAGGGTAATTGTTAGGTTTCTGGCCTAAACGAAGTAGAAAGCAATGAATAGGAGTTCTAGTTATTGAATCAGGGACCAGTGACGCAGCCTTGGGGTTGGGTTAAGGGAGGGTGAACATAGTTTTGCACACAATGCATCTAAGAAGCCTGAGAGAGATCTGAGCAGAAATGCCTTTGGTGCTTGTAAACACACGCACAGTGGGAAAGGAGTCCTAAAATTGTACGACATCATAAGTTTTATCCGCTCTCGTGTCTGTCTCTTCCCTCTCCTCCAAACAGACAGAAAGGAGCGACTCTGTACCATCTCTCCGAATCAGCCTATTCTCAGCTTCCGAAAATATAGACGAGTGAGAAGAAATTTAGGGCAAGCTATTCTTCCTGTAACAAAAGAGGAAATGGACAGGGGAAACTTTCCCATTCAGTAGCAGATGACAGAAATGCTGAGGAAAGTGGGAGTTGGCTATGAGCCACGACTCTTCCGTGGAGGGAGGGAGGGACCTAGAAGTGGAAAACCCTAGGCTCACTGGGAGAATTGATGACTCAGGAAAGAAAGAACTTCAGTCATCTAGTCGTAACGGTCTGTCTTCCACACGCAGTTCTTTTTACTCTACTAGTCTACCATGGTATATGTGTCATCTGAACATGGACACACGGAGGGGTTTGTGTGTGTTTTTTTAATGATGCTAGGAAGAGCCTTGCTTCTTTCAACATAGATTTTCTTGTTGAAGAAGTATCTTTTGCAAATCCCAGGAAAGAGAACCCACATTCAGTGAGTATGGGGGTGCGGGGGGAATTAATGCCACAAATGGACAGCCACCGACTCAGTGGTCTCTATGAATTTTTTTGCTTTTGGAATCAAGACACTTTGGTGTAGAAAATGACAAGTTATGTATTTGAATTTCATGGTGATCCAATCTTCGAAGCTACCTTTCTGGGACCTGAGCCTTCTTACTAATGATGCAAAATGATTTAAGGATTTTTTTAAAAAGCTTTTTCATATTCAAGGAACCAAACCATTGCTATCAAATGACTCCAACACATAGCAACTCCATAGGACAGAATAGAACACCTCCTTGGGCTTCCAAGACTATACTATACATCTTGACAGGAGCAGTCTGCTTCACATCTCTCCCACGGAGCAGCTGGTGGGTTCAAACTGATGGCCTTCTGGTTAGCAGCCCAACATCTACCCACTAGGCCAGCAGGCTCCTTATGTTCAAGAAAAGGTTTTATTTCCTGACCTGCTATTAATGCCAGATTTGATATCTGGTATTTGAAGGGTATAAAATGTTTTAATTGGCCATACAGAGGCAAATTCCCTATAAGGAGGAAGAAAATGCACATATGAAGGGGATGAGATTAAATTGGAGGATAGGAGAAAACAAGAAGCACAATGACGTAATTAGCATCAACTTTGGAGGCAGTTAAGAGCAGAATTGATAACCTCAGAAAACTGAATTAGTGATATTGTGTTAGGCAGGGTTCTCTAGAGAAACAAAACCAGGACACTTCTGAATATATCTATATTCACATAGTCTGCCAGGTCCAAGATCAAGGAAGCAGACAGCTGAGTCTTCCCTCGGGCAATACAGGCAGCAAACAGCAGGGTGGGTCACCAACAGTCAGCAGCTCAAGTGCTCAGGGAAGCAGGCCCAGATGGGATATCGAACTCAAGAAATGCAAGACGACAGAATCCGCCAGCCTCAAGCTCAAGCAATGTACACACCAGCAGCTTGGCAAAGCAGGTGTCCAAGGAACCTCAAGCTCTAACAACAGGAAACACAGAATGGCTGTCCCACAGGTAGTGTAGCTCACAAATTGAGGCAGAGAACTAGCTAACGCAGCCTTATGCTGGTCCAATCACCTGAGAGCAAGAGAGTGAGGGGCGGGCCTTGCTGAGCCATTTATTCTCTTTGCCCTCCAATCAAACTGTGATCTAATTAATCCCACATGTTCTTATTGGCCAGGTTGGCACAATAAACCTACCTATCACAGATAGGGAGTACAAAACTGAAATATCCATAAATGAAGAGAAAGAAAAAATAAAGATAAGAAAACCTCAAAAATGGAGGGGAAACCAAAGAAACAAACTCTGACTAATATACTCCCTGCTGTCAGTCAAGCCTGACCCAGTCTGACCCTATAAAAGCCCTGATGGCCCAATGGCTTAATCTTAAGGTTGATGGTTCAAATCCACCAGCTCCTTTAAAAAAAAAACAGTATGTCACTCTGCTTGTGTAAATATTTCATCTCAGAAACAAGGAGCAGTTCTACTCTATGTATAGGGTGGATATATATATCGCAAACAGTTCCATGTCAGTGGTTTTCTGTTTATAGGACAGAGTACAACTGCTCTGTAGAGTTTCTGCGGCTATAAATCTTTCCAGACACAGAACGCGTCATCTTTTTATACATAGAGTAGCTGGTGGGTTCAAACCACCGATATATTGGTTAACAGCCTAATGCTTAACCCACTGCACTAACGAGGCTTCTTGACTAATAATAATAAAAAAATAACCACAAAGAGTTTCAGAGGATCCACAAAGCCAGAGAAAGACTTGAAAACCAGGTATAAAAATAGAAACAGGGAGCCCAGTCCTTTCTGTAGACAGAAGAGTCTCTGTGACACAGCTGGCAAACGAATGCCACTTTGGCTCTCTGCCACGCACTTGTTGAAAAGTCCCAGAAGAAATCGTTGAGTGGTCCAAACTTGGGCATATAAAAATAAAGCAATATTTCCAGAAGTTTCTCTGCATCTAACCTCTGGTTTGGGGGACATAAACCACAGAGGCCTCTAGCCTGTCCCCTGACCAGCAGATTTGGAATTAACCAACTTCCATAACCCCAAAAGCCAAAAGAGATCTCTAGCTTGTCATCCAACTCATGGTCTCAGAACGTGCCAGTGCCCACTATTGGGTGAGTCATTTTGTCACAATTGCATGAGCCGTTTTCCATACACTCCTTGAGAGTTGGGGCCAAGGACCAATACATAATATATGAGCTTAAGTCAAAAAGTATTGCTGCCCCGGTTCTGGTTCATACATGCAGAGGTTTATTGCAAACAAAACATGTTTAAACTTGTCTCTGCAATCAGTAGTTGGCTGCAGACAAGCTCTCTCAGAAATATGCTTGTCTTAGTCTCAATTGGGTGCCTTCCAAAAAAAACAACTGTTTTCCTGCAGGACCAGTTCAATTCAAGGCAGAGATGAGTCAGAAAGTGACTATTTATGGGTGGACCTCAAGGGAGAGTCTTGAAAAATCTTCTCAAAGGACACAGGACTCTCAGGAGGGCTTGTTACAAAGTTTTAAGAAAATGGAAAACTGCTTTGGTGAGACAGTCTGGTGTGGTAATCATTTCTCTTAGAAGAATTAATACCAGACTAGTCTGGGAGTTGGAGATTAAGGATGTTTAAAATGTCCCATTCTTCCAAGATGTTATTCTACTCCAGGTTGGCCCATGCCCCGACCCCTCCATCCTTCCCTTGAGTATATTCCCTCATGCCCCTGCGTTCTCTCATTCACCGCAACGTCCCACAGAGATGCGTGAAATTTTAAGGATGGAGATCACATGGCTGTAGGTGTTGTGACGTTTCATAAAGACACTAAGTAATTTTTAGGTAAGTCATTGACACAAAATAAAAAATGACCCATTCAACATGGTCTCCGCTCCATCATTCACCAATGTCTAATGTTTTATGTCTAAGAGATCCCTCAATCACACCCATGTCTCTCCATTCTCACTTCCCATCTGAAGAGAAATTACATGAGTCCCACTGCTACAGCTGGAACCAGAGAGTCAAAGGGCTTCAGACAGGCCTCCACATAGCAGTCAAAATGACACTTTATAAAAAAAATAAAATGAAAGACTATTTCTGCATAACACAGATCACTGATTCAAAATATCTTCAGAAACACCCACATTTCCAGTCATGACCATGCAACATTCCCGCCCACTACTTGCTTGCCAATCCTTTGGGACTCACCACTCTACATACTGCACGATCTGCATTCCTGAAAATTCTCGGTCTTCTCCCTCTTCAGTGTCTGGGCTTTGCTGTGCCTCCACTGTCCTTGGCCTACTTTCTGTCTGCAACAGATCGATGAACCCTTTAAAGCCCAATTGTCTTGAGGCTGTGTTATGGGGTATGTGTGAGTGGGTGTGTGTATGCGTGCGTGTGTATTTTTGTGCCCCACAGGAATTCCGTGAGCTTTGAGAGCAGAAACTGCATCTAGATTCTCTCTCGTACCACTCACAGTTAGTTCCTGGAACATCAAAGAAGATTTCAAATACAGCAATTAAATTCTCTAGTACAGATGTAGTTATTTTATGATGGGTATCACCCGGTGCTCATAAAGTGTGATCAAACTATGACACTAATGTCATTGAAATTGTAATGTCTATCGGGTAGATCATCAAATAGTAAAAGAAGTGACAGTTTACACAGCGTTTTCTTTCCGAGATGTTCTGCTTTTTTCTCATGCACACACACAAAACTCTTTGGAGGTCGCCGTACACGATAGTTTGCATTTCATCCTAAACAGAACAACGATTCACTACAACCACAGCCTAATGGTTGAAAATTATGAAGAACTCACTGGGAAATGACAAATAAAAGTCAAAGGAGAAATTAGGGTGTTCTTTTCTGATGCTGAGATTTATTTTGCAGAGTTTCTAGCTGGGGGAGATAGACAGGCTCTTAAAGCCACTCGGGCATCATAATCAGATGCTCTGAGTAGCAATTTTCTCAGAAGAGGAAGTATGGTTAGTCTCAATATAAAGGAAAACACAACAGAAGTTTTATGGTTTGTGATAATATCCAAATCCATGATGCACTGGAAATCATTCCAGATTTCGAATGAGAGTGCAGAAAGGCCTGCTTTGCCCTTATTAGTTGTGGGGCCACCGTGACAGGGCTTAGTGAGTGGCTTAGCTACCTCGAGTTGTATAATAGTAATATCACAAAGGTGGCTCTCACCGAGAGAGAGAGTTTCTCACAGATTGGAAGGCTAGAAGTCCAAATTCAGGGCACCTCTAAGGAAAGGCTTGCTCTCTGTGTCGACTCTGAAGGCAGGTCCATTTCTTTTCAGCTTCTGTTCCTTGGTGCCTTCATGAGACTCAGTCTGCATCCTCCCCATCTCGGCTTCTTTCTCTGTAGCATTTTTTTGTTTTTATATAGGGAGATTCAAAAAGTTTGTAGGAAAATTACATTATATTTTAAGTCCATTTTCCATGAACTTTTGAAGCACCCTCATTTCTCAAAAGTAATCACTGTAAAATATAGCTTGCACTAATATGGCCTCAACACAACTCAGAAAAATCTTTCACAGATAGATGGGATTATAATCACAGGTATGAGATTTACAACATATTTTGAGAAACACGATTTAATTCACAACAGTGGTGAAGTTGTGTTTCTAACTCATTAGTTGTTGTTGTTGTTGTTGTTGTTGTTGTTGTTAGGTGTCTTTACATTGGTTCTGACTCAGAGAGACCATCACTATGCAAAACAGAGCAAAACCCCGCCAGGTCCTGTGCCATCCTCAAAACCGTTGGTATGTGTGAGCTCGTGGTTGCAACCACTCTGTCAATTCGTCTCATCTGGGGTCTTCTGTTTTGTTGACCCCCTACTTTACAAAGCACGATGTCCTTTTCCAGGAACTGGGCTTCTTCCCGGACAACATGTCCGAGTATGGGAGATGAAGTCTCCCATCACCACAGTTATGGAGCATTCTGGCTGTACTTCTTCCGAAACAGACTTGTTTGTTCTTTTGGCAATCCATACTTTCAGTGTTCTCTGCAAGCACCGTAATCAAATTCACCAATTGTTCCGCTATCTTCCTGATTCATTGTCCAACTTTCACATGCCTTGGAGGCAAGTGCAAATACTATGACCTACGTTTGGTGCATCTTTGTACTTAAAGTGACATTCTTTCTCTTCAACACCTTAAAGAGATCTTGTGCAGCCGATTTGCCCAATGCAATACTTCATTTGATTTCTTCACTGCCATTTCCATGAATATTGATTGTAAATCCAAGCTAGACAAAATCCTTGACAGCTTCAACCATTTCTCTATTTATCATGATGTTACCTATTGGTCCAGTTGTGCGGATTTTGGTCTTCTTTACACTGAGTTGTAATCCATTCTGAAGGCAGCAATCTGTGATCTTTATGATCAAGTGCTTCAAGTCCTCCTCACTTTCAGCAAGCAAAGTTGTGTCATCTACATATCGCAGGTTGTCAATAAGCCTTTCTCCGATCCTGATGCCACTTTCTTCTTCATATAAGCCAGCTTCTCTGATGGTCTACTCAGCATACAGATTAAATAAGTATGATGAAAGGATACAACACTGTCACACACCCTTTCCTGATTTTAAGCCATGCAATATTCCCTTACTCAGTTCACACAGCTGCCTCTTGATCCATGTACAAGGTCTGCAGGAGCACAATCAAGAATTCCCGTTCTTCTCAAAACTTTCCATAGTTCGTTGTGATCTATGCTGTCGAATACCTTTATATAGTCAATAAAACACAAGTAAACAAACTTCTGGTATTCTCTGCCTTGAGCCAAGATCCATCTGACATTAGCAATATCTTTTGTGTCACTTCCTCTTCTGAATCTGGCCTGAATCTGTCAATGAACTGTTGCAATTGTTGGACGATCTTCAGCAAAATTTTACTTGCTGTTGATATGGTGATACTGTTCTATAATTTGAGCATTCTGTTGATTGCGTTTCTTTGGAATGGGTACAAACATAGATCTCTTACACTCAGTGAGCCAAAAGTCTGTCTTCCAAATTTCCTGGCATAGATGAGTGAGGGCTCCCAGCGCTTCATCAGCTTGTTGAAATATCATCAATTCCTGGAGCCTTGTTTTTGCCTAATGCTTTCAGTGCAGCTTTAACTTCTTCCTTCAGCTCTACTGAATCTTACTCATATGCAACCTCCTAAAATGGTGCAATGTTGCCTAGTTCTTTTTGGTATAGTAACTGTATATTCTTCCCATCTTCTTTTGATGCTTCCTCCATCGTTCAATATTTTTCCCATAGAATCTTTCAAGATTGCAACTCAAACTTGAATATTTTCCTTCCGTTCTTTCAGTTTATGATAAGTAGAGTGTGTTCTTCCCTTCTGGTTTTCCAATTCTAAGTCCTTGGACATTTCACTGTAATATTTGGCTTTGTCGTCTAGTGCTGTCATTTGAAATTTTCAATTCAGCTCTTTGACATCATGATTTCTTCCATTTACTTTAACTGCTCTACATCTAAGAGCAAGGTTTAAAGTCTCTCCTGACATACACTTTGATCTTTTCTTTCCTGTGTTTCTAGTGACCTTTCGCTTTCCTCATGAATGATGGTCATGATGGCCTCACAGCTCAGCAGTTCTTCTGTTGTAACCGTTCAGTGGATCAAATCTGTTCTTGAGATGTTCTCAAAATTCAGGTGGCATAGACTCAAGGTCGTATTATGGCTCTAGTGAACTTGTTTTCATTTTCTTCAGCTTTATCCTGAACAATCAGATGAGCAACTGATTGTTCCACAGTTAGCCCCTGGCCTGGTTTCAGCTGCTGATGTTGAGTTTTTCTGCAATCATTAGTAATTACTAATGCATCTTAATTACACATTCTGACTCATCGTAACCCTATAACTCCAAAATAAGACCTCTGTTTTCCCTCTAAGGCAGAGTTTCTCATCCTTGACACATGGACATTTAATCCAAGTCACCTCATCCATCCTTTGTTGCCCTGTGTATAGCAGGAGGTTAACAACGTCCTTGACATCGCTCTACCAACTAGTTGCCAGTAGCAGCCCCTCCCAGTTTTTGGCAATCAAAAATGTCTCCAGGAAATACCAAATTCTCACCAGGGACCAAAATCATCTGCAATAGATAAACACTGCCCAGGGGTCAACATTCTTTATTTCTAAAACCTTCAGCCAAAAAAGCAGACAATTTCTAAATATATACAGGCTATGTCAACATTCATTGGAGGCCAATGAAAAACTGGCTGAGCCTATGGGAAAAACTGAAAGCTTTGTTTTTGTTCTCTGAGCCTCTTTGCAGGAAAGTGAGCTGACTGGGCCAAAATAAGTACCAAATTCCAAACTGTGATTTAGCCACACAGTGATATTGTGTTTTATTTCATTTTCCAGTCAAATTGATGGTGGTTGAGTGGACAAATTAATTAGGGAATTGTTACTTGGAATTCTTTATATTTTTATATATGAACTTATAACAAATATTATTAGCTAACACATGCTCAGAGGGAAAAATAGCACCTGTAATCTTCACAATTCTATCAAATCACGTTGCACTTCAGAGACTGCGTTTGCAGTTTGTCTAAGCAGTGTGGAGGAGCTCTGGGGGCACAGGGGTGAAGTACTCAGCTGCTGACCTAAAGATCAACTATTCGAACCCAATAGCGGCTCCGAGGGGAAAAGCGTAGCCATCCGCTTCTGTAAAGCTTTCCTTGGCAACCCGATGGGGTGGCTCTCCTCCGCCCTGCAGGGTCACTATAAAGTGGAATTCCTTCGATGGCAATGGACTTGGGGTTTGGAGACATTCTAAGCTGCAGTCAGCAGTCCAGATTTTGGAGGCAAGTTTGTCTAAAATTCTGTGCCTCAGTGCCCCCATCTATAAAATTGGAATAATAACAGTAACTACCTCACAGGGGGTTGTTATGAATTAAATACATTAATACATGTAGAGCAATTTAGACAGTATAGCCTGACACGCAGTATAGCCTCAATAAATATTAACTCTTATTATTTGATGCACGTACTGTTTGAAATATGTTCTAAACAACAACAAATTCCTTCTTTGGGAGCTTGGGTCTTTATTGAGTAGATCATGAGCACTTCCATGCTCTGACTCTTCTTGTGCAGCGTGGTTCTTCTTGCCATGCTGGCAGCTCATTCCACCTACACACGCTTGCATTTGGAGTCATTTAGGGGAGTTACAAATTCTCAACATCATAAAGTGATCCAACTGGAGATGCTTGAACCTATCTCTGCATATTTTCTTAGGATGAATTCCTACAAGTAAAATTGTTGGGGTGAAGGGTATATCCATTTTCAAGCTTTGGGGTACATTTGAGGTCCCACAATTCATTTTCCCTCAGCATCCTTCGCAATAGCTGACACTTGGCTTAGAGAAGCCTAGGAGATTGCCTCTGAGCCACAAGGAACAATTCATTCCAGTCTGTGAACCACGCTCATTAGGCCCTCTGAAGAGAAACATGGTACTGAATTGATAGGAACCCAGTGGTGGCTATTTGCTGAGGGAAGTTGCCTGCCTACCATGCCACAAGTCTTGGCCCAAAGCTTAACCCACAGTATCACCAGGGCTCCTCCTCTGTCCCTAAGACATCTAGTATGCCTAGAAAGTTCATCTTGACTAAGATCCTGAAATCCATCAACTTTCACCCCTTCTTTTCCCGCCTTGGTGAGTGATATATGCCCATCACCAGCAATGGAGTCATTTCTGGTTTCGGCTCCTAGTGACCCCGGTTGTGTCAGAGTCCCATGGCTCCATTGGGTTTTCATGACCAGTTTTTCTGAAGCAATTATCAGGCCTTGTTTCCAAGACTCATGGGTGGACTCAAACCATCCATCTTTGAGTCAGCAACCAAGCTGATGTTGACTGTCTACACCACCTCAGGACTCCCAGGAATGTGAAAGGAGATTGGCAAAAGTTATTTTAACAGTAAGAGCTTGGAAACGGGATTAAAGAAGAGAGAGTAGGAACTGAAGAACAGCCCCTGGCGGGGTCTTGCAGGAGGAATTAGGAAATGGTAGCCAATTAGAAATCCCTTGTGCCTGCAGGTCTTTACAGAACAGTATTCCACTTAAAATTAATTTTATTTTTATAATACAAAACACAAATTCATATGACATTTTACAAAAGTCATTTGGTTAATATATATCCAATTTCCTTTAACCTCACAAACCAAATGCTCGACATCTATCCTGAAAAAATTAAATCAAACTATGGAAATGAAGAAAAGGGAGGGGAATAAACTAAATCATAAAACAGAAATTGCTAAGTAAATCATGACACAGTGCCTTTACAGAGTGTTTGCCATTACTCAATATGCTGTTAAAGATAATGTCATGTAAAGGGGAAAATGTATGCTGAAACTTATCCTTTTAAAAAAAACTATTGTTCCTTATTTCCATACTTAGTAGAGCCAACAAATAAAATAAGAGAGAAGTTCTATGCCTGAAAATACACTAGAAATGTTAGTAACAGTCATTTCCAAGGGTAATTTTTCTCCCATCTCCCCAAACGTTTGAATCATATATAGCAAACATATTTTAACACTTGGAGTAAAGACTCTTCTTGATAATACATTTTTAAACATAAATTTTAAACTTCACTTAAAATGCCTCAATTGTGTTGTTCTTCAGCAACGAACTAAGGGAAGCAGCTTTACAGTTGTAGAAAAACCATTAGTTGCCCTTTTCTTTAGGCTCGACCTGGTTGATTCACCTCACCTTTCTAAATGTCATTTGTGGGATGGAATAATAATACCTTCTACCCTCTTACAACAGTGTTGGGGATACAAGTGAGTGGATGTGGAAGCCTTTGAAAATTGTGCATCCCTGGAAAATCACAGAGTGCTGTAAGATTAGAATCTGGGGGTGGTCCCTTCATTTGTCTGCCTTCCACACCATCATTCTAACCATACAATCTAGAAAACTTGCTTTGTATGGATCACATTGCTAGATAGCACGCAGTGGGATTAAATTCATAAAATTCCATATATTATTCTAGAGACAAAAGTCTCAAGACCAATGGCCCCATCTTTCTCTTTTAACAGCGTGTGCTTGTGAGGTGTGTGTATGTGCATGTGAGATGTGAGAATGTTGTGTGTGCATGTATGGTGAATATCTGTGAATATATGTTTATGTGGATCAGTATGCGTGTGAGTAAAAGGCACAGAGAAAACAGTTGACCTCCTTTGACTACATAAAGCAGAAGAAAAATCACCAGCCCAAAGCCAATTGCCATAAGGCAGAGGTTGGACATGCCTCCACCCTCCACCCTTCTTTCACCCTATATTCTGAAACCAACCATTCTTCCCACAACACTCTACTTCATTGCCAGGCTCAATAATCCTTTGTAATGACCACACAGAACTCACAGATAACAATCACAATTAAAGAGGGTTTCTTAGAGAAGTTAACCACTTACCACAATCCAGGATCAGAAACCATTAAGGATGTAGACAATGGTCCACAGCAGCACCTCTTCTCAGGCAGCAGCCAAGCCTCTCTCCCTCTGATCTTCACCCGCTAAGCCATGTGTTTCCTTGGCCTCTGGCGCCATGGGCCAGAAAGCCCACCCTCTCCTCTGCCTCATAGTCTCACTGTCTCCATGTTATTTCTATGTTCTGTCTCATAGACTCCTGACCTCCATCTCTAGTCCCAGCAGGAGATGATGTCTGCTGCCCCCCCCCCCCTTCAGACAGGGATTTCTAACGTATTCAGCTGGTGGCTCTTCTTTCTTGACATTCCTGGGAACCCTTTCTGTAGCTGCTTCTGACATAGCTTTCTTATCATCAGGGAAATGGCAAACAAAATTACTCAGTCCTCTATTAGAGTTTCACTGCCTTATTTGCATAATCCTGCCCAATCATTTGGGGACAGTTAGAAACATGGATAGAAGAGTCGTGTTAAGAGATTTCACTTTACCACAGTGTGTGTTGAGAAAACCTTGGGAGTCAGAGATGAATTTAGAATTGCTTTGACTTTGTAAAGAATAGGGGCTTTGTTTGGTGGGTTGGTAGGCTTGTCAATTGGTTGGTTTTGGTTGGCTCTCCAAGCAGCCCTGGCAACGCTTTGTGTAAGCGTTGAGCTGCTAACGTCAAGGTCAATGTTCGGATGAGTTGGAATCTACCGGATGGCAGTGAGTTTGGTTTTTTGTTGTTGCTGTTACTGTTTGAATCCATGGCTAGTCTATACATTGAAACAGATATGGTTAAGCTCAAAGGGACTGATTTAAGTGCTGGTTAGATTAAAATATCTCATTCATCTGATGGCCATGCCTTGAGCTTCGGAACAGAATTCAAAGTAAGTGCACTTGAGGTCTCTTCTAAAAGTAGGAGAACTTACTAGAAGTGCCACAAATTGGGCAATTTTCTCTCCGCCCTTCCCCACATCTACCCACCAAAAGAAATAAGGTGTACAGGAGAAAGCACACAAGACTGGAGTCAAAAGCTGAAAGTTCGGTTCCTAGTTTCACTAACTAAAATCCCCTTTCTGCCCATCTGCTTGGTAAATGGTTTTTCCTCTTAAGTGAAGTCACGTCAACTCTCTCTACTGTTAATGACAGAAAATCCTTGGACCCGCTGCCTGGCTGTCCTTTCTCACGGCCAGTTCTGCTCCCCC
>NW_022111310.1:5139218-5154459 GCF_000313985.2 Echinops telfairi | reverse complement strand
CCACCATAAACTCAACCACCAAGCTCACTGCCATCACGTCAATTCTGACTTACAGCGACCCTATGGGACAAAATCGAGCCGGCCCTGTGGCTTCTGAGACTGTAACTATTCAGAGGGAGAGGAAGCCTCGTTTTTAACCCTCAGAGTGCCTGGTAGTTTCAAACTGATGACTTTTCAGGGCTCCTGCTACCACAAGTCATCACCATTGTTTACCCTGAAGCACCCTGTCTCTCAGCATCCTGCCCTGTTCTTAACCATCCCATTCAAATGAGATCCACTTCCCAACCGGTCACACCTAATGACATTCAGGTCATGCGTAAGGCAGAACACTAAGATGCCAAGAAAATATGTTCATGCTATTTTACCTCTCTTGGCCCAGATTCCAGGGTAGATGAACTAAATATCTCAAGTGCCCTTTCTTAATCTAACATTCTATGATTCAATGACATAATAATAGTTATATCTAAAATTTACATAATAATTCTCAATGCCTACTATCTCCTTTGATACACACACACACACACACACACACACACAGCATTCATGTAAGATATGTGTTTTCAACTCCGTGTTGTGGAGCCAGATTGAGATGACCCAATGTATTATTCTAGGACAGCGGGACTCTACCTTCTGACCACAGGTTTCCAATTCTTTTTAGCCATAGAATGAGAAACTGGATCACAATTGTTGTCACTTATGCAGAGTGGAGACAGGAATTTGTGCAATCATGGTCATTCAAAAGTTTCCAAGATAACTAATGAAACATTTTCAGATTAAAGTTAAATCCTTAAAAGTACAAACAGGTCCCTTTGTAAATCTGTCTATAAGTTGAATGTATGTGTAAGTCAGAACAGTTTGGCATAGTTTGTAGCAAACATCAGCTAATCAAAGGTTTGTCTTAGTATATAAGACATAATGCACCTTTCTATACATTAAAAAAACTTAAACTTCCAAATACACTAAAATATCTTTAACAAAAGAATTCAGTAATGATAATACAGTATTGGTGTACATCAAAATGTAGCTTTGCTTATTACTATGATCCATTGCATGTACCTCAAATTTTTAATATTATAAGCAGTAGAGATTAACAATGGCTAATAAGTATGGGCTGTATGTAAGTCAGACATCTTGTGACCTGGAGACACTTGTACAAGAAAATATTTCAACTCTTGTGAAGCAATCCAAATCTCTTAGACGTTCAACCCAAAAGAGAAACTGGTAGGGTTTTGAAGGCCCTTCCCAAGAACATAGGGACAAGAATTTTGCACATAGCTGAGCAATACCACAACCTCTACTAGCCTGTCCCAACACAGAGCATGGTGGGCCCAGCCTTTTCACAGCTGCACAAAATAATGACATTTGCTTCAATTATGCCTTAGTTTACTATGGGTGCCATTACAAATTGCCCAAAACCTGGTGACTTAAAGCCACACAAATGTATTATCTTCCAGTTTTGTAGTTCAGATGCCTAACAAGGATCTTCTTGGGCTGAAAGGCGAGTTTGGCCACCTTGTCCTCCTTTCTATAGGCTTTAAGCAAGAAACAATTTCCTTGTCTTCTCCTGTTCCTAGCATTCTAAGCTAACAGCCCCACCTTTATCATACAAATCACAATGTACCCTCTCTTGGATCTTGCTCGGCCCTCACAATTCTTCCTCTGATCACAGCCTGGAAAAGTTTCTAATGTTAAGGACCCTTGTGACTAGACTAGGCCCAACTCGAAGCCAGAAGCCCAAGATAATTTCGCATCTCAAGGCCCTTACCAGGGGTCCTCAAACTTTTAAACAGGGGACCAGTTCACTGTCCCCCAGACCCGTTGGAGGGCTGGACTAAAGTTTTAAAAAAAAACTATGAACAAATTCGTATGCACACTGCACATATCTTATTTTGAAGTTGAAAAAACGGGGCAAAAACACCCAGCAGGCCAGATAAATGTCCTCAGCGGGCCGCATGTGGCCCGTGGGCTGTAGTTTGAGGACCCCTTTAATCACATCAGTCAAATCCCTTTTGCCATGAAATGTAACATAGTCACAGGTTCCAGGGATTAGGGTGTAGACTTCTTTAGTGGCACAGGGGTGGGGGGAGAGACATTATTCTGCCTTTCTCTATCATTTTTATTAATTTCATTAAAATACATCAATATACCTTCTATGTGACAAACACCTAGAGAGGAACTATATTTACATCACCACAATGTTTATAAAACACTCTGTGGTGGGTATCACTGTCCCATTTTACAGACAGAGAAATGGAGAACCAGGGTCTGGGGAACTATAAGGGCAGCCAGACAGACAGAGGCAGAACAGGTTCCTTAGCCACTGTAATACACATATATGAGGCAGGATCGCGGCTTTTTAATGAGATCATTTGTTTCCCAGGCATAAAGTTGTCATGTAACTCAACTCAGCAGGAAACCTCACAAATCTCTCTGCTTGGCGAAAAGCCTTGCCTATCCACAGAGCTCCGGCTTGCGGTCTAAAATCTCTTTGCTGTCACATAGTCCATCTGCAGCAAAACCGAAATCCAGAGATTAAGATGGTGCAATGAGTCATTTTTCTATGGCCTCCCAACCGTGGTCTGGTAGCTGCCACCACATGACTGGCTGGGACTAGACATATAAGGTGCTTGTGGCCTACCAAGAGGGTTGGGAAGTTTGTTCATATTGACACTAAGGTGCATGTGAGAGTGGGACATGCAAATAGGTATTTGGAATCCTACCAAGGGGATTGATCCATTTTGCTAAATTTCTAGGCTTACAAAGAGCTATTCAAGAGTTGGAAAGGAGGGCCTTACCATCACCAAAAAGAGACCGAAGAGGAACATGTCCTTTGGACTCGGGGTCCCTGCACCGAGAAACTTCTGGACCCAGGAGACAGAGAGTGTTGTAACACCAGAGATAGTAGGAGACAGTGAGAAACAGCAGCAGCAGGAGCAGAAGACCAGCACACGATGGCTCATGGAGCAAGTCGGTCACAATAGGTTTTCCCACCCAGAGAGCAAGAGAGCCAAGCGCCTTCAGCCAGGAGGCTTCCTAGCGGAGTGGGGTCCCTCCAGGCTCTTCATCATAGTGCTAAAGAACGTTTTAACACTCGCAGCAGCAGCACAGAGACCAACTCCCGTGGCCCAGGGTTCTGAGGGCGATAGCCTGCTTGGGAAGGACCAAGGAACTGTCCTGACTGAAGAACTGTACCCTGAGTCACTCCTGATCCTGTCACTTCCCTAAGAAAGGTCATCCTTATAAGTATCATCTGTGAATTTTTTGCAGCCATTGCCATGAATTATTGAACCAAACCGAGATGCGCGTGCCCTAGGAGGGACTGATGGTGTCAGAACTGGTAAACTAGCTGAAGCGAGGAGGTAGGCCTCACCTCCACCTCATAGCAGCCAGGGTGGGGCTGTTGGTGCTAAGTATTGCCCTCCCTCCTGGTGAAGTGATCAGATACGAGGCGATCTGAGGCAGCCCCAGTGCCACTTTTACTGACGGCAAGAGCTTCTTCAGAGAAAAACTCTTCTAAAACTCCTGCAAGCTCTTGAGATTTTCTTGGTGACACATGGCAAGTGTGACAGGTTTCCTGGGTGTCTGCTAGTACTTGGCACCATCCCATTGCACAGTCAATTTCAGGATTGTCATTTCTGGCCCGCTGAGACTTTAAATAGCAGCTTCGAACAGCCAGGCCAGCTTCTGCAGATCTTGCCTTCTAGTAAGAGCAGATAAGAGCTAACAAGCATTGAAAATAAATGTTGTGATGTAAATGCTTGTATACATTTGGCTTGTTTAAATTGCCTTGAGGACATTGAGAATGAAGACACATGATTCAAAATTAAGTTTTCCAAGATAATGGTGCTATCTGCAAGAGCACCCGAAATATCAGCACCTCCTCTCTACAAGATGCTGGGGTAAAAATGCACCTGTCACATCAGCGCCAGGGCCAAACTATGAGAGAATTTTTGAACTAAAAGAAAACACCAGAATTTCAAAACACTAACATGTATGGAGTACTTTCTGGTTGCCCGTTTAGGAGTAAACCAATCTCACTTATTCCACTCAACAGTGATTATTACTATTAACTATTGTTACGTCATCCTCCAACTCACAACCACCCACGCACAATGAAAATCAAACTCTGAGACCTGTTCAGCTTCACAGCCACACCTCAGTCACCATTGACAAGCAGATGTTGGCAGCAGAGAAGGTACCCAAAAACACCACGTTGAGTCCATCCTGACTCAGTGACCCCATGAAACAGATCAGAACCCCCCCCAGAAATGCACATGAATGCCTCCTTCCCTACACAGTCGCTGCATCACCAGGGCTCCTGTCTACATGCAGTACAGAATCAAATTCAAGTCTGTTGTATGAAAGCCAATAATTTTGCCCTTGAGCTACCAATGTCCCCACATAGTAGCTATTTCCTACTGCCATCCAACAGATTCAACTCAGAGTGCTACTGTATAGCATTACCAAGACAATACACCTGTGCAGGAGCGGACTACCTCATCTTTCTTCCCTAGAACCACTGGTGAGTTTGAACCTCCAACCTTGTGGCTACCAGTATCCCAATTTTACTGGTGAAGAAACTGAACCTTAGAGAAATTAAGTAACTGGTTTAAGATCACCCAGCTATATAAGATCAGCTCTCTAGCTGTCTGGCCACCAAAAGAATCCTTCTGACCACTGCTTGCGAGCCAAGAAGCCAGACCTAAAGAGTTGCCCACAGACACTTATAGGCAGCCTGGCATCAGGGAAAATAATTTGTTGGCTTATAGGCTTGGAGAAGACAAGGAGACAGGAAGCGCTAAAGCTGAAAGTACAAGACAAGCAGGCAAAGCTGAGTCAGTCCTAGCTGCACAATCCCAATGTGCCTACCAGGAACTGTGATAGTAACACCTTATAATGACACTGCTCTTCTCAGTGAGGCTCAGAGCTCTTCATGGGCAAGTTCACAATCATCTTCCAGCAGTGATAGAATGGAACAAACTGCACAATTACCTTCCTTTTAAAGTTCGTGCGTTTGTGCAAGGTCACCCAGGGTCATAGAGGCCAAGAGGAGATGACAGCCCTTGTGTCACTGGTCCAAACTACCCATTCACACAAACCCAACACTTTGGGGAAACCCACGAGTAAAACATTCATTTAGTCAGCCTTACTGTGCACCCTACAAACCTAGTCAAAATGATCATACCACCTATCTTAAATTACTTAGTGCTACTATAACAAAAAATACCACAGTGGGAGATTTTAAGGAACATGATTTATCATCTCATAGTTGTGGAGGTTAGAAGTCCATATGAGTAATATGTCAGCTCTAAGAGAAGGTACCGCCCGTCAGCAGCCCCAGGAATTCCTTGATATTCCTTGTTATTCCTGGGCATCTATATGTCTGCATCCCCCACCTCACCACCAATGTGTCTCTAAATGATTTCTGCTCTTTTCTTAAGACCTATCTCAGAACTCCCAGGCGTAACTAGGTTAGGACCCACCCTACCCTGGTTGGACCTCATCCACACAACGAAAGGACATTCTTCTTTTCTAGCACTATCATACTCCCAGGTATAGGAGTTGTGATGCTAACACATATCTCTGAGGTTATACAAGTCATATGAGGCTATCCCCAATGAGAACCATGTGAATCAGAAGGACTCTACAACCTCCATCCCCACAGGTAGTTGTTCCTGTGGAGAGATCTTTCATGAAACATCATTGAAAGACAATCATTCATCAAGTTAGGATACTTGAAGCCATTGTGGTGAGGACCATGTTGCAGCTGAAAATCTTGCTCACTGGTACACCAGGGCTGAAAAAACTACACTATGCAAAGAACTTGCATCAATGTCAGGACTGAAATACATTAACTGGGTGATTCAGCTAAAGAAGGGCAATTCTTTAATGGCTATGATGAAGAATATGTTGTCTCCTTTTGGATGAAGATAGAGGAGTTGTTGAGTTAGAAAAAATTGAAAGAAGGTGGAATTATTATTGATTTCTTCCCTGAATCCTGGTTTCATATAGTTTTGTGCTGAGAATGGTTAACAGTGTATTGTACCAAAGACTTGAAGCAAGGGGTTATAATAAGAGTAAACTACAAGACAGTTTTCAATGTGAAAATTTCAAGTGCTTCATAAAGAAGCTATGGCATCCTACAAGGAAGAAATAGTACCTCAGCTCTCTAGCAATAAACCAAGAATCTGGAGAATAATAGAAACCAGACACTAAAATGGATGGAAGATCATAGCTCTTGACTTCCAAGACGAGTCACATGACCATCATTCTGATTGATCTCTCTTTCTCATATCACATAAATTGTCCATGTACCAGTAATATTTTCATATGAAAATTGTGTTGCAGCACTAGCATTTGGAAGTATCCAAGGTTTATGCCTGACATCTTTTTCCTCCATGGAAAAGTAACGCAATTTGCAATATAATGAATATCATAACATTATTTAGGATTGAGAGTGAAGATTGTCATTGTATAATGCTTCAACTGTTAAAGGCTAAATCAGTCTGAAAAAGCAGATGAATATCTGAGAAATGTATTACAAAATAAGACTAAGTTGATCTTTTCAAATAAAATGTATGGATTTTTTTAATTAAAAAAAAAGAGAACCACTACTAGCCAGAGAAAACTTTACCAGTCAAATTGATGCTTCACTGCAAGAACATCAAAGTCCTGAGCCAGGAAGATCTCCGATGCTTATCTTGGGTGGAAACTAAGAACGGACTTTCTGGCCTGACTGTAAGGAGCAGCAACTGAAGAGGCAGAACTTAGGGGAAGGCTATTGAAAAGAAAAAGGCAGAGGCTCCGAGGAAAGGGAAGCTTCAAGCAGACGTTCTGCGTACACTCTGAGTAATCCTCAAGTTGAACCATAGGATGGTAAGTATTATTTAGCACAGACCCTGCACAATCTTGGTGGTTATAATTGGTTGCTCATGTGATTGTGTCCTTGGCAAGGACCACGTTTGTATGTTAGTGCAGATAACTCAGGACTTAAAAACAGGCTTATGCAGGATTCAGACTGTGTATCCTAAATCACAGTACTATACAGTATAAAGGATGAGTCTTTCCCCAATTACCAGAATTACAAAGAATTCTACTAAATCTAGGTAAGACTTCCTCATTAAAATTACTACTGAAGGCACAAGACTTAGCATTCAAGACACTGAACAGGACTTCTTCAGCTGCCATGTGGACCAGCCATGAAGTTATCCTCAAAGCCCTAATTCAGTGACTTTTTCTCCTCCCTGAGACAGTCTGCACTATACTGAACATTTTGGATGTTAATACCTAGTTTGGGGAATTCTACAGTCTCAAGATGTGAATTTAGTAAAATACTATGCCATTGTGTTTTGCTTAGTGCTCCTAGATTTGAGCAACACAGTAGGAGCTTTTATGTTAATAAGAAGGGTTTTCTGGTTCTGCCCTTTCCAAATTTCCAATGATTAAAATCTAAAGGGAAATCGAAAGGGGGTAAAGGGATCTGAATTAGGAGAAATCAGGAAAGTTCCTTCAAGAAAATCCCACTACATTGCAATAGAGGAGAATGAAATAAAGGAAGGACAAGACCAGGGTGTGACCATGAAGAAAGCGACCAGAACCCAAGAAAAAGTCATGAACAGCTTCCCTACCTTAGTCCAAGCAGCCCGAGTTGGAAACCAGAGTTGGCCATGGAACTGTACCATGAGGCTCCCAGGTTCTCTCAATTATACCTATAAATACATATATCATTAATGTAACATTAGACAGTCAAGTCTGTCAGGATAGTAATAGACTCATACACCATGATAAAGTAAGATTAATTCCAGAAATGAATGCAATTATGGCTCAATACTAGTAAATCTATAATTCATCACATTAATAGGTCAAAGGAGAAAAACCATGTGATTGCCTCAATAGATGCTTTTAAAAAAGCAATTTATAAAATTTTTACTCTTCTTGGAAGTAAAAGGTATTCCTGAATATGATATGGGATATCTATAATCAATTTAATTACCAACCTCGTATTTAAAAATAAAACATGGTGGGTATGTTTATTCACATAAAGATTGAGGCAAGAATCCCCACCCTTACAGGTAACATTTTAGCATAATGTTGGCAGTTCTAGGCAATTAAGTAATATCACTAGAAGGCAAAAAGGAAGCATGAATGTTAGGGAAAATGAATAAATAGAAATATTTATCTGAAAAAAAAATCCAAGCTAATCAGCTGAAAATATTAAAACCAAAGAATTCAATAGCACTACAGTTTACAGCATAAATACATCTTGGAAATGTGAAATTTTCTATTTGCCAGTTGTAACCATTTCCGCTGCCATCAGATACATATTGCTAAGGTTCTAGCATGCCTCATGCTGGAGCCCAGCAGTGTGGGGAAATCCTAAAGAGGATGGAGGATAAAATAAATCTAGGAACAAAAATATTTCAGGAAACGTAAAGATACTTAGAGAGCACCAGTCCTTTGTCTCATAGATTCCAAAACTACAGGGGCTGTGTTGATAGAAAGTGAAGAATATTTCAAGGATCAGTAGATATTTTTGTTACATACAAAATGAACCAGCAGCATCCCCTTCCCCTTTTTTAGTAAAATATTCTCAAGTTTCATAACAGATTGAGTCTTTACCATAATAGCTTTACACAGCCACAAATAAACCTGCTGATAAGAGCAAAATGTATCTAAGCTGAAAGTTATAGGAGCCCTTGAAAAATTAAATATGATTTACCTTTTTCTGAGTCATGGTCCAGACCCCTAGCAC
This sequence comes from Echinops telfairi, assembly GCF_000313985.2. Lineage (NCBI taxonomy): Eukaryota > Metazoa > Chordata > Mammalia > Afrosoricida > Tenrecidae > Echinops > Echinops telfairi. The sequence goes on along the minus strand of NW_022111310.1, from coordinate 5,145,707 downwards.
AAACAGGTGACCCCCACCTGCCCCTCATAGGTGGATCACAGGTCCCCTAATCTATCTAGCAGTAGATGTCTTCCTTTCTTTCCTAAATCCTTTTTAAATAAGTGGATTTAATCTTCCACTTATTTTCAAACTCTGGCCCTTCATCAATTAATACAGTCCATGAGCAAGGAAAACTTTGCTTCATTATTTTTACTTGGGAACTGAAATCTCTCTACCTACTTGGAATCTGCTCTGTGCATTTATTCATGCATACATTCACGCAACAAATGTCTACTTAGTGGCAACTCTGTGTTAGGCGCTGTTGCTGGTTTCTGGTGGCATAGTGATGGGCAAACTCTAGTCAGGACCAGCACCGCTTCCAGCATAGTGGGAGCTTCAAATAAGTCGAGAAGCAATTACAATAATAGTACTGTCGGTAAATAAAGTAGGGTTGTCTAACCCACATTGACCAGGGAGGTGCCCAGAGACCCAAATGATGATAAGAGTTAGAAAGGCAAAGCAAACAATGAAGCTGGAGAGAGGTAAGAAATGCCTCCGTTGACTCATTTCTTGCATAAAAGAAAATTACACTCTCAGCTAAGATTCTCAGGCCCAATAGTCAGGCTTCTGAATCAGGGCCATTTTCACTAGTAAAGATATTTTATTACAAACAGTCTTCTATAACTCCTTGGAGATTTCTGACAGCACTCTAAATAATCCTTTGGGAACTAACAAATTTCAAGTCCATAAGATGAATTCTGAGCAGTGTTTTATGAGTTGTTAAGAGCCTCTTTATTCTCTGAGGCCAAAACTTCTTTCAAGGACTGCTTGAGCAGTCCTGGTCTTTAATGACAATAGCCATGGTTACCAAGGATGAAAAAGGCATATGAAAAAACTACTGTTTTGGGGCTTCAGTAAATGTTTGAACGCCACTGAGTCTGACAGTAACACCCCCCCACACACACACACTCACCGGACAAAGATGAATTCTAGGATGTGGGCTTTTCCCATCAGGGCTCATAACCAGCTACGTTTTCTTAAACTCATCTCAGGGCCTGCTACCATGGTCAGCATTTGAAGCATGTAGACAAGAAAAGAGCAGCTTTATAAACTTGGAAAGTATCCCTATCCTTTGTCTAGAAGACTTTGAATGCTATAAAGCAAAAATATAAGCTAATCTCCTGAGAACTAACACTTCTTTCCACGCTAGCTGCACCCAGCTGGCAGAAATGTCGTTTGATGGATGCATTGTTGTTGCTGCTGTTATTTGCCTTTGAGCCCATTCCTACCAGCTTTCTACTTTGAGCCCACTCCTACCAGCTTCCTAAGAGATATTTTATTGGCCACTGTGCTCCTGATGATCCATCTAGATGGGATAGAATTGACATTAGCAACTTAAAAGATCTGAAAGAATATATAGGAGCAAGGAGTTTATGTTCCTAAGCAAGGTACAAATCAGAAATGGAGGGGGAGAATGGGTGTGTAACTCACAGCTCAAGAATGTAATTCATGTCACTGAATTTCACATGCAGCAATCAATAAATCGGTGTATGTGGAACTGTGTATATTCTCAACATAAAACAATAGGATGAATTATTCTTCTTAATCGTTTACATTTAAAATAGGAAGAATGTGTTTATTGTTGGAAAATGCTACGATGCTAGCTCCTTAATCTTAAATAATTATATGCATTTGACTACATTCAGAATGAAACAAATTCCAAACATTCATTCATACAAATTAGAGTAAAACTGATTTCAAAGCTAATTTTAATCAAACACAATATATTTATTGCTAAATAGATGCCATAATTGTTTCTCTCTAAGACCAAGCAATCTTTTGAAAATCCTACGACAAAAAGGAACATTTGAGAAAAGACTCAAATTTCAACATCATATTTAACGGAATCTAAATGAGTACAATGATATCATCTATGGAAAGTACTCTGAAATATTATGCGTTAAATAGCAGCTAACTTGTGATAATATACTGAATGGAAATAATTTGACCCAGATAAAATAGTCATATCTTCTAAGTCTCACAAATATTATAGTTAATATATGTTGTGTATTATATAAATTAGCTTATAGCAACTGTAAGAAGTTTTAAAATGTAACAAAAGTAACTAGAAATTCACATGAAAACAATACACCCCTTTTATACATGTGAAACCAGGCACATTGTTTAAATCATAATGTTTGATCTTGATAAGAATAAATGAACTAAGCACACTCATACATTAATGATGACATTTTTATAATAAAATCTTGAGATTTATAAATGTTCATATCCCTCAATCCAAAGTCCTACTTTCAGAAATCAATCCTAAGTAATCAGAAATTTAGATATAAAATATTAGTGGAAGATAATTTTTAGTAGGTATAAGTTGAAATGGGGAAAACAATGAAAGAATGGCTAAAAATATATATTACATCTATGTGATAGATAGAGGAGTCCCTGAGAGGAGCCTATTTTTAAGCATTTGACTTCTAGACAGAAGGTTGCAAGTTCAAATCCACCTAGAAGTGCCTCAGAAGCCAGACTTTGGTGATCTGCTTCTGAGAAGTCATTATCTTTGGAGGTGTGCTATACATAACTCATCAAGACTCTAAATCAATTTGACAGCAACTGATCACGATACGAGATATGTGCAATAAATAAAAAGTATGTTTTTAAACCCTCATAGCATCAGAAGAAAGTCACAATGTAATAATAAATAAAATAAATAGAAGACCAAATAAAACAGAGAATGATTCCTAATCTATTAAGTAGGGATCGGTGAAAAAGAGGAAGACGTTTAATGAGAAGGACTGACCCCATGGCATAACAATTAGCACAAACATAACAATGATCATGAGCACTGTGCAGGACTGGCAGTGTTTCATTCTGTTGTACAAAGGATTGCTGTGGCTTGGAACCAGCTCAATGACACCTGGCAGCAACAGTTCATCTGAAATTGGTAAAGAATAAATCAGATTTGCCATGCTGCATAAAAAAGATTAAGGAGCCATGCAAAATATATGAAATAGCATTATTTCCTATGGGCAAGCCATGGGATTGTGGCAACCAAGAAATGTTCAGAGACAGGAAAGAGCGTGAATTCTGTCAGCACTCAAAGCTTCCAGCAGAAAGTTGCCAGGCTCTGGAACAAAGAGATGGAATCTTGAGAAAAGGGGGAACTCAGAGACCAAGCAAACAGAGTTCACAGGACAGAGGACCAGAGAAGAGAGGAAGACACCGAGTAAGAACTCCAGAGATGTGCAGTCAGTCCCTGAGTTACCTGAGTACTCACATGGGCGCGTGGGTGAGAAAACTACAAAAGCCAGGCAAAGAGCCACCTGAAAGATTCAGAGAAGCCAAACCACAGAGGATGCAATGACTATTCCACCAACCAGAGGGAAAACCTTGATAATTCACTAGGCAGCCCATGACTTCAAAAGGGGTTTCCCACCATGTTGAAGGAGGAATTAATCGTAGATTAAATATTGTTCTTGTCCCATTGTAACAAGACTCAAACGATCAAGCTGGTTTCCAAGTTATCCTGGGAGAACATAGAGGAACACAATAGAAATAGAAAAAATATCCCAAACCAGCCAGGTAAACTTTACAATGTCTGACATCTCAGCCAAACTAGCAGACATTCAAAGAAAAAGAAAAATGTAGCCTTATGAAAAGAAAAAGAAATACAAACTGACCCAGAAATAACACCTCTTATAGAACTATCAGGCAAGGACATTAAAATCATTGTGTTAATCTGGGTAAACTAGGGAAACAAATCCACAGAAATTCATATGTGTAAGAGAGAGTTTTGTGTAAAGGGTAAGTGCACATTAAGAAAGGACCCCCAACCCAGTGCTACCCAAGCCCACAAGTCCAACATTAGCCCATGTGTCCAACACCAATCTACAAAGTCCTCCTCAATCTCACAAAACACACGCAATGACGCCAACTGCAGGAGAAAAGCTGAATCAGTAAGCATGTAAGCATCTTAGCACTGGCAGGGATCTCCACATGGCTGCTCCAACATCCAGGGCTGCAGAGGGGTAGGTTCATGTGGCTTCTCCTCAGGGATGTCTTGCAGGAAGTGAGCCTTCCCAGCTGAAGGAGGGAACTGGCTAAGGCAGCTGAACCCTGGTTCAACCATCAGAAAGTGAGAGACCCAAGAACTCGAAAGGCAAGGCTCACTGAGCCATTTATCTCTCCGCCCTTCAATTAATCCCACATATTTATTGGCCAGGTTGGCACAATAAACTTTAACTATCTCAATCATCATAACTGGATTCCATGTGTAAAAGAAGCTACAGGAAAGGTGAGCATTTTAAGTAAAAACATGTAAGATGTAAGACATAAATCAAACATCTAGAGATGGCTGCAATGAAAAAATAACGGGTAAGATTAAAGGTGCATTAACCTCCCTGGCGGTCTAATTATGTCACTAATTTTGTACCCAAAGCGGTACATTATTTTGCATAAAATTTGTTGTTTTATATTGTAGGCCTGTAATTCTTAAGAAATTACTCATTTTAATCTCTCTAGTAGACATTCCAGGTATGATAAACTTCTTCTGACAGTTAACGTTTACCCAGCGGCACACTTGGGATTACCGCCAGGGACTTAGCATTTCAGGATAAAAGATTAGTGAGTCTGAAGTCATAGCAATAGAAACTACCCAAAATGAAACACACGGAAGACCAAAAGGAAAAATTTAAGGGAACAGAACAGTAATAAGCTGTAGGACAGCACCCAGCAGACTAATATACATGTAATCAGAGGAGAAGAAAGAAGTGGAGATAAAATTAACTGAAGAAAAAAATGCTAAACATTTCTCCAAATTAATAAAATCCTGGAGGAGAGAGGGGATAAAGTGGAACTGATATCAAGGAACACAAGAAGAAAGGAAATGTTTTGAAACTGACTGTGGTAGCAATTGTACAACACTGCTTGATGTGATTTAACTATGGAATGTTATGGTATTTGTAAGAGCTCCCAATAAAATGAAATAAAGTACCATGAATGCCACACAAAAAAATCCATTGCCACCAATCAAATCCAAAAAAATTAAATAAAATGAAAGCCGTAAACCAAGACAGAAGAAACTCAACAAACACCAGAACCATGAAAGAGAAGAAAATTACATCAAAATGTTCAAAACCAGTGAACAGAGAAAATGTTAGAGTACTGAGAGGGGAAAAAGATATTACTAACAGAGGAAAAGAAAATTTCTCATCAGAGATAGTGAGAAGGCAGTGAAGGAACCACTATAAAATACTAAAAGGGCGGGGGTGGGGGTGGGGGTGGGGGGTGTGGAAGTGGGGGTCCATGTAGAATTTGATACAGAGCACCAACCTCTCTCTAGAAAGGTTGAACATTTCACCTGAAGGCCTGTCCTGCAAGAACTGTTTTTTTGTTTGTTTTTAAGGTGCATCACGCAGAAAAGAAATTTTATCAGATATCTCCAACTACAGCAAGAAATTAAGAGCTGTGGAAATGGTAACTACATGGGTAAGTATAAATAATTCTTATTATGTAAATATCTTTTAAAGGTGATTGAATATTTAAAATAAAAATCACCAGTCATGAAGGACACGCCTAGAGATCAAAAATCAGACCTTGATCTATTTACAGGTTTTTCTTTCTGTTTAAAACTTTTTTCATTTAATTAATTTATTCTTTTATGGGTAATTGGTTTCCTTTTTTGTTGCCATTGCTGTGTTCTCACTGATCACCTATCTTGCTATGGCTTGATTTTTGATGCATATTATTATCTCTACAGATCTATCTAAATAAGATAGCCTGGATGAATAGTCTGGAGGAGAAAACAACGGGACCAACGGTTCTGGGGGGACACGGGAGCGAGGGAGGCGGGGGTAAGGAGGAGGTGTTGACCAACCCAGGGAAAGGGGAGCAATAAGTGATCCAAAAACAGTGGCAAGGAGGGTGTGAGAGACCTGGTAGGGATTCAGCAAGGGAAATGTAACCGAGAGAAATCACTGAAATCCAAATGAAGACTGAGTATGATAGTGGGACAAGAGGAAAGTAAAGGGAAATAGAGGAAAGAACTAGGGGACAAAGGGTATGTATAGAGGTTTTAAGACTGGAATGTACATATGTAAATATATTTATATAAGAGTGAGGGGAAACAGATCTATGTGCATATATTTATAGGTTTAGTATTAGGGCAGCAGATGGACATTGGGCCTCCACTCAAGCACTTACTCATTGCAAGAATGCATTGTTCTATTAAATTGGCATTCCAGGATGCACACCTTCCCAACACGATTGCTGAAGAAAAATGTAAACATAAGCAAAGGTGGTGAAGAAAGCTGATGGTGCCCGACTACCAAAAGATACAATGTTTGGGGTCTTAAAAGCATGAGGACAAACAAGCGGCCATCTAGCTGAGAAGCATCAAAGCCCACATGAAAGAAGCACACCAGCCTGTCTGACCATGAGGTGTAGAAGGGATCAGTTATCAGACATCAAAGAACTGAAAATCATATCAGTGGGTGC
>NW_022111310.1:5117980-5138524 GCF_000313985.2 Echinops telfairi | reverse complement strand
GACAGATGACTCCTTCAGGACCAGTGGTGAAAGGGGCAAGGTCTGGAGGGTGAAGGGAATGTAGGGTGGAAAGAGGGAAGAAATTACAAGAATCTAGGTATTGTCTCCTCCCTGGGGGAGGGACAGCAAAGAAGAGGGCGGGAGAGGGGGGGGAAGAGATGTTGGACAGTGTAACTTATGACAAAACTATAATAAGTTGTGAATTATGAAGGGTTCATGAGGGAGGGGGTGAGGAGGGAGGAGAAAATGAGCAACTGATATTAAGGGCTGAGGTGGAGGGCAAATGTTTTGAGAATGATGAGGGCAGCGAATGTAATGGAAGGAAAATCCCTCAATATAATACAAGCTATATATGAAAAACCAACAGCCAACGTGGTAGTCAATTGACAAAAGACTAAAACAATCCCACCAAAAAAGGGGACCAAACTTGGATGACCCTTGTCCCCACTCTTATTTAACATTGTACTGGAGGTCCTAGGTAACAACATAAGGCAAATAAAAGACATCAAAGGTATTCATCTGGGGAAGGAAGAAGTGAAAGTATCATTATTCACAGATGATATGATTTTATATATGGAAAATCCCAAAATCTCACAGGAAGCAATAAAGGTATATGGCAGAGTGGCAGTATACATGATCAACAAACAGAAGTTATCAGACTGCTATACACATCGGACAAAAAAATGCAGTACCCTTCACAATAGCCAAGCACAAATGGAAATATCTAGGGATATACCTGACTAAAAAATATATATATTTGTATGAAGAAAACTACAGAACACTATTACAAGAAACCAAGACTGACCTCAACAGATTGAAGAATATCCCATTCTTGGGGATCAGAACATTCAATATAGTAAAGATGTCATTTCTGCCTAAGGCACTATATAAATTTAATACCATCATCTTTCTTCAAAGAATAGGAAAAACTAATTACCAACTTCATAAGGAGAGGGAAGAATCCCAGAATTAACAGAGAACTCCTCAAGAAGGACACAGTGGGAGGGCTTGCTTTACCTGACTTTAGCACAGTGGTCAAAACAGTGTGGTATTGGTATAAAGGCAGATACCCAGACCAATGGAAAAGAACTAAAACTCCAGAAATAAAATCATAAGCATACAGACAACTGATCTTTGATAAGGGCCAAAAAATATCAAATGGGAAGTGGATACCCTTTTCAATAAGTGGTGCTAGATAAAAGTGGTACTATCTTCAGAAAAATGAAGCAAGAAAGCCTTACCTCACTCCATACACAAGAATAAACTCAAGGTGGATCACAGACCTTGAGGTAAAACCCCAAACTATTAGGGCCATAAATGAGGGAATTGGAGCAAAACTGAGAACTTTGGCCCAGGACATACATGGGCTATTGAAAATAGGGAAGGACACAAACAGGGGAGGCACAAGTTGACAAGTGGGATATACTGAAGACAAAACACCTGTGTACATTGAAAGAATTTGCCAAAAGAGTAAAAAGAGTGCCCACACAGACTGGGAAAGCATCTTTAGCAATGATACATCAGACAAAGGTCTTATTAAAATCTACAATACTCTGTTAGCTTCCAAAAAGAAAAACCTAATTGCCCACTGAGGAAGTGGGCAAAGGACCTGAACAGAAGTTTCACAGGGGCAGAAATCTGAATTGCCAATAAACATATGAGAAAATGTTCCAAATCATTAGCCATAAGAGAAATGCAAATTAAAACAACTATGAGATACCACCTAACACCCTCAAAGAGAGCCCAATCCAAAAAATCAGAAATTAACAATTGTTGGAGGGGCTGTGGTGAGATGGGAACTCTCATACACTGCTGGTGGACCTGTAGGCATGTATACCTACTATGGAAATCAGTTTGGTGATATCAAAAACAGATGGAAATCAAGCTACTATAAATTCCAGTAATCCCTTGACTGGGCATATACTCAGCAGAGGCAAGAAACAAACCACAGCCAGACATCTGTGCTCCAATGTTCATCACGGTGTAGTTCACAATCATAAGGAGTTGTAAATAACCCAAACTTCCATCGGACAAATGGATTAAAAACCTGTGACACATACATACAATGGAGTACTATGCATCCCTAAAAAGCACTGATGAACGCATGAAGCACATCACTGCATGGGAAGAACTGAAGGAAATTATGCTAAGCAAAGTAAACCAAGTACAAAAGGACAAGTACAACATGAGTCCACTGAGGTAAGCTTAAAAAACAAAAGGGGGATAGGGGGAAGCTACTATATGCATACATTCCTGAAGTAAGGTCCAGGAACTTTGGCAGGGGCCAGACCTAATCCAGGGATACTTAATCCAGGCAGCCAACTAAAAAGGAGGGGAAAAGAAAGGGAAAAAATTACATTACCTGGTGTCGATTTAAAGATTCAGAGTGAAGGGGTGGAGTTTAGGCTGTCAATCAGGTCATAGCCAATGAGGCCTCTTTGTGGGAAACGCTGTGTCCTGATGATTCTGGGAACTCCTGTATTCTTCCTTGAAGGTCAGAGACACTCTCTCTCGGTTCACTCTCTGTGAGATCCCTGAGGAGAAGCCACGTGGACCTACCCTGATGCAACCCTGGGAGCTAGAAAAGCCACGTGGAGACCCCTGTCAGTGCTGAGATGCTTATAACATCACTGGATCCGCAAGACTTCCCACCCACTGGCCTGTGATCTTCCTGCATTTAGCATCATTGCATGTGTTTTGTGAGGAATTTATAGATTGATATCAGACATATGGGCTAATATCAGACTTATGGATTTGATCTGGACTGGGCTGGGATATTTTCTCAATATTCAATTGCTCTTGTATATAAAGCTCTGTGGGGGGAGGTCAGATACGTAGGCATTCCCCCACTGAGGGCAATCAGTTGCCAGACTGCTGTCTCATCCCTCCACAGGGGTGGGCCTGCTCCCTGCCTCTGGGGACAATGGACAGGCTCCTGTAGGCGGAGTTTTCACCCTACTGATAATGTTCCTATGGAGACCCAGAGACCACCCCCTAGACCACCCTCTCATTGCTGTGTAACCTATAGTGCAACTCCTTCCTATGATGTACGTCTCTACCTGTAATTAGTGGGCTGGCTTGCCCCCAAAAGGTATATAGGTGTGAGCCAGCAATATAGATCTCCCTCTCTGACTCTGAGCTCCTTGCTGCTCACTCCCTGGTCACTCCCCTCTCCCTTGTTCCCTTCCCCTCCTTCCCTTCCCCCTCTCTCCACGTGGACCACCAAGCTGGGCTGAGGTGAGCAATGGTACTATGTAACATGCCTGACTGTATTATTATATTATCTCTCATGCTCTCGATGACTTTAATATAATGCTTATATATCTCAACCGTGCAATTGTGCATTACTGAACCCAAAAGTAGTATTACTGAATCCGAGAAGTACTAATAGTAGTATCAACAGGTGGGGGCTGGCACCCCACACCCCCAGCGCCAATTTTTTATTTAATACTACAAAGCTCTTTCCTACACCCATATGTTTCTCTAGTCTACCCAGACTAACACAACATGGATAGCTGGGGAACTTGGGAAACAGCTAACACAACATGGATAGCTGGGTATTGTTTATATCGCCACAGGAGAGGGAAAGAGGCACCAGACTTCAACAAGGTGTGCCAAGATGTGAATGCAACATACCACCATGAAGCAGCAAACCAATAGAAAGGTCTGTGGGCTGTCCCCAATCCTAACTACGTAGAAACCCCATCCACTGACCCTCAACCCCTGCAGAAGAATGCACTACAGAGGACAACACTGAAGCTACAGCTCAGGGAGAGGGGCACATTTCATCAGAACACACAGGAGCAAACAAAGAGGGAAGGAGAGAGAGTGGCAAACATCCTGGCCCACCAAGCCCCAAGGACTATATTCCTGCTCAGAGCAGTCAATGCTCAGAGAGGACCATAGGGCCAGCCCCACCACGTGACATGATGTCTCTCACTGACCCATAGTGTTATGGGAGACAATACTGGAGACAGCAGGAACTGTGCCCCATCTGACCTCACCACACCGGGAAAAAACACTAAGAGCATGCAATAGAGCAGCAAAGGGAGCAAAACCATGAAGTCCCCAACGAATACCAAAAATAGACTTTGAGGCCAGGATGTGGCACCCCATCAGACTGGACCGGAATAACACTCATAAAGGTCAACAAACAGATCTGGAACTATTTATAGGCTTTTCTTTTATGTTGTAGTTGTTCGGGTTTTTGTTTTCTTTTGTTGCTATGTTTTACTTTGTTTTGTTCTTGTGCTTATTGTTTTGCATATTTACTTAGGTAAGATAGGTGGGATAGACAATCCAGAGGAGAAAACAACAGGACTAATGGTTCCGGGAGGACATGGGAGAGGGGGAGGCAGGGGAAAGGAAGGGGATACCAACAAACCCAGGGACAAGTGATCTAAAATCTATGGTGAGAAGGGTGTAAAATGCCTGGTGGGGCTTGATAAAGTGCAATGTAACTGAGAGGAATGACTGATAGCCGAATGAAGGTCAAACATTATATTGGGACAAAAGGAAAGTAAAAGGAAATAGAGGAAAGAACTAGTAGGTATAGGGCATTTATAGTGGTCTAAGTACAGGCATGTACATATGTAAATATATTTATATGTAATGATAGGGAAATATCTCTATGTACATACATTTATATGTTAAGTATTAAGGTAGCAGACAAACATTAGGCCTCTACTCACGCACTCCCTCAATGCAAGAACACTTTATTTTAATTACGTGGCATTCTGTGATGCTCACCTTCCCTGACATGATCACTGAAGACAAAATGGGTGCATAAGCAAATGTGGTGAAGAAAACTGATGGTGCCTGGCTATCCAAAGATATAGCATCTGAGGTCTTAAAGGCTTGAAGATAAACAAGTGGCCATCTAGCTAAGAAGCAACAAAGTTCACATGGAAGAAGGGCACCAGTCTGTGTGATCATGAGGAGTCAATGGGATCAGGTATCAGGAATCAAAGACCTACAACAAAAAAATCATATCAAAGTGAATGAGGGAGAGGGAAGAGTGGAGACCCAAAGCCCATGCATGTGTGGACAATTGGACATCCCCTCACCAAAGGGTCACAAGGAAGAGATGAACCAGTCAGGGTGCGGTATAGCACCGAAGAAGCATACAACTTTCTTTTTTTTTTTTTTGGTTTCATTTTCTTTTTTTTTTTAATCATTTTATTAGGGGCTCATACAACTCATCATAATCCATACACACATCAATTGTGTAAAGCGCATTTGTACTTCATTCTCAAAACATTTTCTCTCCACTTAAACCCCGGCATTAGGTCCTCATTTTCCCCTCCTTCTCCGTTCCCCCCTCCCTCATGAGCCCTTGATAGTTTATAAATTGTTATTTTGTCATACCTTGTCCTGTCCGACGTCTCCCTTCACCCACTTTTCTGTTGTCCGTCCCCCAGGGAGGAGGTCACATATAGTTCCTTGTAATCGGTTCCCTCTTTCCTACCCACTCTCCCTCTACCCTCCCTGTTTCGCCACTCACACCACTGGTCCTATAGGGCTCATCTGCCCTGGATTTCCTAAGCACACATCTTTCCTCTAGTTCTTTAATGCTCCCTCCACCCACCCACACACTATCATGATCCCAATTCTACCTTACAAATCCTGTTAGAGCATGTACATGGTACAGATAAAAGCTCACAACACGGGGAATCCAGGACAGATAAACTCCTCAAGACCAATAATGAGAGTAGCGATATCAGGAGGGGAAGGGGAAGGTGGGGGGAGAAAGGGGAAACTGATCACAAAGATCGACTTATAACCCCTCCCAGGAGGACAAATATCAGAAAAGTGGGTGAAAGGAGACAGCAGTCAGTGTAAGACATTAAAAAAATAATGATTTATAAATTATCAAGGGTGCATGAGTGAGGGTGGTGGTGAGGGGAAATGAGGAGCTGATATCAAGGGCTCAAGTAGAAAGAAAATGTTTTGAGAATGAGGATGGCAACAAATGTACAAATGTGCTTGACACAATGGATGTATGGATGGATTGTGATAAGAGTTGTAAGAGCCCCCAATAAAATGATTAATAAAAAAAAAGAAGAAGAAACCAGGGCAAGTACTTAACAAACAACAACAAAAAAACACCATGATAGACTCAAACATAATCAAGAATAGCATTAAATATCTAATTAAAAAAACAGTTCATCATATTGGATTTTTAAAAGGACCTCTCCATATGCTGTCTAGAAGAAACTCACGTTTATGTACAGATACAAACGAATTACAAATAAAAAGATGGGGAGACAGAAAAAAAAAACTTGCACTAACCAGGGTCCTCTAAGTCCGGCTAACAGTTTTTAAAATAAAGCTGAAGTGATTTATGATCAGTCAAGATAGATTCAGTGCAAAGAATAGGTAAAGAAAGTAATTTCATAATGATAAAGGGGTTGATTCATCAAGTAAACAAAATAATGCTAAGCATGCAGACACATACTAACAAAACTCTAAAATATATCAAGCAAACAATAGAAACTGCAAGAAAAAAATAGAAATATCCACCATTACAATCAGGGATAAAAATACTTCTCTTACAGTCATCGACAGAAACAGAATTAAGTAAGGATAGAGATTTTTTTTTAAGTACCAAACAGTTTGACGTACAATACTTTATCTGGCAATCTCATAGTATACATCATTTTCATGTGTACATCAATCATTTACTAAGATAAATTATATTCTCAGCCACAAAGCAAGTCTCTATAATTTAAAAGGGCTTTAGCTGTACAAATCATGTTCTGTGAACACATTGGGCCTAAATCAGAACTCCTTAGCAGACGTTAGCTAGAAAATCCGCAGACATTTGTAAAACAACGAATATACTTTTAAATAATCCATAGGTTACACAGAACATTCTGATCTTGGTCTGTACGCTTTCATTGTTTACAGAATTAGGCACAATATAAACATACACTTAAATATTATGACATATTGCTAGGTATTATATTACACTATTTTCTAACACATAAAATTGACTTTTTAATTGTTATTAATAAACCCACAATATGCTACTGTGTTGCTAGATTACACTTTAGCGAAGCATTCTCTTTCATTCGGTGTTTAAATTATCTTCTTTCCTTTGGTTTTCTCTTATTATTATCATAGTTAACTTTCAAAGCACCCTTCATATATACAACTTACATGTTTATGAAAGAAATAGCACTATTGCCCTAAATGCTTAATTTAAATTTTTATAACTTCAGATACATGTTACCTAATTGTTTAACCAAGTAAGGCATCATTTTACACTTCTCTCAGTTATATGAGTGTCTTGGTTTCATTATAATCACATTAATCTTGCACTGATTTTTTTGTCATCTCATTGTTATTTGGGGGAGGTATCTAATTTAATATAGGAAATGATATATCATGGATTATTAACAAACTGAGCAATTTCCATCTATTTATTTACTATCCCTATTTTGTCTTGTGTAAATGGAATTATCATTTTACTACTAGAAGAAAACAGTTATGGAAAATGGTTTCAAAAGGAGTCAGGACAATTTTAGTTAATCGTACCTGAAGAAAATACGTGAGCAGAGGAAATTATATACGTTATATTTTACTAGAAAGGGTTAGTGGTGACATCTGTAGGTAGGCAGAAGACAGCACAGCAAACGCATCAACTGTCGGGAATTTCCTGAGTCCAGGAAAGAGTTCTAGGAAGCCAGGCAAGGGATGCAAGTTCAAATGCTTTATAATGATGTATAAAGTGGGATGATGACAACCCAGTGAATAAATGACATTCACGCCTGATGGCTACCCGATTGCTACCATACAGTATTGGACAGCCAGATCTTCTGGTAGGTTTAACGCTATCTTGGTTATTATGGGAAATCTTCCCTCATTTAAAAAGTGTCACTAGTTAAATAAGAATGAACTTTGTGTATCTAACAAAACACACAGCCGCAGGCTGTCAGTTTTTCTACTTCCAGGCTTGATTGAACATCCTTCATTTGAGTTCCAATGCTTTTCATGAGTCACTGTCACCACTTTTACAGATTGTTCTGCAATTAGCTATCAAGTAAGAAGGACATCTGGTTGATCATTGTATGTGGAATATATGTACTCATCTCTACTATTCCCTGAGACCTCCAACATTGAGAATAAAGAAATGTTTAAAAAAAATTTTTAAAGGTAGACTCCCTTAAGGACTGAAATAACAGTGGAGAAAATTATCACTGTAAAAACAACAGTAAAGGAGACAGCAACAGCTGAGAAGGGGCAGCAAGTTTGGGGATGAAAGAGAATGGGGGATTTATCATAGCTGAGAAATCTGAACACCCAATACTTGCACAAGAAAGTTATAAGAGTAAATAAATAAATAAATCTACTCCATAACTACCATGAAGATTCAGGAATGGGTGGCACCAAGTATATTAAAGAAGCAGGTGTAGGAGTGAAAACATGAGTAATGGTTGAAAGATTATGCCGGGAGAAGTCAGACACCCAGCACCCTTCCCTCTCTTAGTGCAGGCAAAAAAGCAACCCATCTTCTACTCCCATAGGGACCAGGGGTTTAAATCAGCGATGAAATTAAATCAGATTCTCCAAACCCAGGGACATTAGACACAGTGGAGAGGGGGAGCTGTGGCACTTTAAACACAAGGCATCGAGTTAAAGACTACATTTGAAGGTTGAGGCCCTCTTCAAGCCTTCTTGGATTGCTGGATCGAAGAGCCCTGGAAACTAAGCATGTAATCCAACATCTATAGAGTCCTAGATAGCCCCAGGAAGGGATAGATATTCAAGTGTGTTTCTCAAACGGGGTTACATAGACTCCTAGAGTTCTGCAAAAAATTATTACCAGAAATTCTGAGAAAAAATTTAAAAACAACTAATCAATATCAGTGTTGAACTCTTCAAACCTTATGACATAATTAGGAACAGTCCCATTACAATGTCATAAGACGATTTTCAGCAGGGTTCTATAGGAAAATGTTGAATGGGTTGAGATAACTCTTATCTCAGTTTTGACTGAGCTAGAGAGGGCTGTTGATAACTGGTGAGCATGGTACTACTCTGAAGGACCTGATGGTGTAATGGTTATACATTGTGCTTCGAACAAAATGATCAGCAGTTTGAAACCAACCGCAGCTCTATGAGAAAAGGATGAGGTGTTCTACTTCCATAAAAATTTACAGTCTTCCGAGGGTAAGGTCAAGGTAGTATGGCAGGGGCCAGACCCAATCCAGGGACACATATGGTAGCCAACTGAAAAGGAAGGGGAAAGGAAAAAAAAAGACATGGGTAGCAGGGGAACAGAACACTAACCCACCCAAAGGGAGGGTGTTGTTTATATCTCCACAGGAGAGGGAGAGAGGGACCAAACTTCAACCTGATGTGCTAAGAAGTGAATGCAACATATTGGCATGAAGCAGGGGACCAATAAAGAGGTCTGCAGGGCTGGCCCAATCCCAATTCAGTGGACAACACTGAAGCTACAGCTCAGGGAGAGGTGCACGTCTGATCAGAGCACACAGGAAGCAAACAAAGTGGGAAGGAGAGAGGGTGGAGCACATCCTGGTCCACCAAGTCCAAAGAACGATATTCCTGCTCATAGCAGCCAATGCACAGAGAGGACCATAGGGCCAGCCCTGCCATGAGACACGGCCCATAGTGTTTTGAGGGATAACACTGGAGGCACAGTGTGGGAATTGTGCCCCATCTGACCCCACAACTAAAATGCTAACAGTGTGCAACAGAGCAACAATAGGAGCAAAGCAATGAAATCCCCTAATAATAGACTTTGGGACCAGGGCGTGGCACCCCATCAGACTCAACAGGACAACACTCCTAAAGGTCAACAAACAGACTTTGAACTATTTACAGGCTTTTCTTCTTTATTGTCATTGGTTTTATTGTTGTTGTTGTTTTGTTTTGTTTTACTGTTTTGTTCTCTGTGTGTGCTTATTATAGTCTCCGCATGTCTATCTAGATAAGATAGGTGGGATAAACAATCCAGAGAAGGGAATACTTGGGTCTCTACTCAAGTACTCCCTCAGCCCAAGAACACTTCGTTCTAATAATCTGGCATTACGTGATGTTCACCTTCCCAACAGGATCACTGAAGACAAAATGCAAAATGGGTGCATAAGCAAATGTGATGAAGAAAGTCGATTGGTGCCCGGCTATAAAAGATACAGCACCTCGAGGTCTTAAAGGCTTGAATTTAAACAAATGGCTGAGAAGCAACAAAGTCCACATGGAAGAAGCACACCAGCCTGTGTGATCATGAGATGTCGATAGGATCAGGTAACAGGAATCAAAGACCCAGAACAAAAAATCATATCATTGTGAATGAGGGGGAGTGCAGAGTGGAAATCCAAAGACCATCTGTAGACAACTGGACATCCCCTCACAGAAGGGTCACCAGGAAGAGACAAGCCGCTGCGACCGCAACCTGGCCATGGGCGTGAACCTCACCAGCATGTCCAAGATACTCAAGTGTGCTGGCAATTAAGACATCATCACACTGAGGGCAGAAGATAATGCAGACACATTGGCACTAGTATTTGAAGCACCAAACCAAGAAAAAGTTTCAGACTATGAAATGAAGTTGATGGATTTAGATGTTGAACAGCTTGGAATTCCAGAGCAGGAGTATAGCTGTGTAGTGAAGATGCCTTCTGGTGAATTTGCACGCAGCTGCCGAGACCTCAGTCATATTGGAGATGCTATTGTCATTTCCTGTGCGAAAGATGGAGTGAAATTTTCTGCAAGTGGAGAACTCGGAAATGGGAATATTAAGTTGTCACAAACAAGTAACGTTGATAAAGAGGAGGAGGCTGTTACCAAAGAGATGAATGAGCCCGTTCAGCTAACTTTTGCACTTAGATACCTGAACTTCTTTACAAAAACCACTCCACTGTCTTCTACAGTAACACTGAGTATGTCTGCAGATGTACCTCCTGTTGTAGAATACAAAATTGCTGATATGGGACACTTAAAGTACTATTTGGCTCCCAAGATTGAGGATGAAGAAGGATCTTAGACCCACTTAAAATCCAAGAAAATAAAGCTCTTTGAGAACTTCTGAGATGCCAGCATGTACTGAAGTCGTTGTCACCCAATCTGTACCACTGAGTGTATATGTAGATAGTGTTTTCTGTAAATACTCTATTTTTTTTCCCACCACTCTTCTAAAATTTGTTGGAAATTTCCAAAGTCGTCTATTAATCTAGAAATACTACTTTCTATCCTACCTAGAAATACTCTTAAACTTTTTTATAACAAAGGGTCCAAGAATTTTTTTCAGTTCAAATAAAGTTATCTGAATTTCAAAAAAAAAAAAAAGTTAGGGTGTGGTATAGCACCAATGAAACACACAACTTTCCTGTCGTTCCCTAATGCTTCCTCTCCCCGACTATCATGACCCCAATTCTACCTTACAAATCCGGCTAGACCAGAGCATGTACACGGGTACAGATAAGAGCCGGAAACGCAGGGACTCCAGGACAGATAAGCCCCTCAGGACCTTTATTGAGAATAGCAATGCCAGGAAGGGAAGGGAAGGGGAAGGTTAGTGGAGAAAGGGGAACCGATCACAATGATCTATATATAACCCCCTCCCAAGGGGACAAACATCAGAAAAGTTGGTGAAGGGAGACATCGGTCAGTGCAAGACATGAAATAATAATAATAATTTATAAATTATCAAGGGTTCATGAGGGAGACAGAGTGCGGGAGAAAGGAAAAAAATTGAGGAGCTGATACCAAGGGTTCAAGTGGAAAGAAAATGTTTTTAAAATGATGATGGCAACAAATGTACAAAAGTGCTTGACACATGGATGGATGGATAGATTATGATAAGAGTTATACGAGCCCCCAATAAAATTATTTTTTTAAAAAGAAGAAGAATAGTACCACGTCTCATTACCAGTCACCTTTTGAAAAAAGTCTGGGTCACTTTGGAGGCGTTCTTTCAAAGCATGGCATGTTTCCACTCGCAGCTCTTTTCCTGCTCAGTCAGAACCTGAGGCGCCAATTTTGCAGTGACCCTTCTCATTCCCAAATTGTCCATTAAGCACGTGTTTTGAGAATGATGAGGGCAACAAATGTATAAGTGTGCTTTACACAATTGACGTATATATGGATTGTGATAAGAGTTGTATGAGCCCCCAATAAAATGATTAAAAAAAATTGCTGAACCAGCCTCTAAGATAGTACAGATAACTTCCTCATCTCTTCAATGGTCCTCGGTCTTTGAACACAGGTGCACGAATTTTGTTTACATTTTCCTCCATTTGGGAAATTGACAGACGTCCAGGACCAAGTTGCCTATCCATCAACATTTCACCTGTTTTGAAACAGGAAAACCACTCATGCACTTGAGTTTTCCCCATATTGCTGCCCTTGTAAGCTGTGTTCAACAACACAACAGTTTCTGTGGCATTTTTCCGGGGCAGTAAACAAAATTTCACAGCTGCATTCTGTTCTCTTAAATCTGCCATCACCAAAAAAATGAAGTTTGAGTGAAACTGCTTTTATGAAAATATTCGCTGTGACCAGAGAGAACCTTCCCAGATGATGCCACTGGGTGCACTAATTTACCTAGTGGGAAAAATGCATGCTATGAAAGTTTTGTCCAGCGGAGTTTTGTTCTGTTTTTTGGGGGGGTACCCCCTTGTAGACGTTAGGGTTTAGGGACAAATTATATTGTGAAGCTTGCCAATTTTTGTATGATTTTCTTGTCTACTTATTTATTATTCCCTTATGTTAAAAACAAGAATAGTGAAGACTTCTTCTTACCTACTTTAGACATGTTATTAGGAGAGACCAGTCTTGGAGAGGGATATCATGCTTGATGAAGTTGTGGGTCAGCAAAAAAGAGGAAGATCCACGATGAGATGGATTGACTTAGTGGCTTCAACCATGGGCTCAAACATAACAAGGATTGTGAGGATGGTGCAAAATTGGACAGTGTTTCATTCTGTTGACCATGAGGCCCCTATGAGTTGGCACTGGCTCTGCAGCACCTAGCAGCCCCAAATCTGTTTTGTATTTCATGAAAATGATATCTTACAAACACATCTGCTGGGCCAATACGGTGACTTTAAAAGAGAAAGTGTAAGTTGAAACAGAAGAATTCTAACCTAAACCAGTGGGCAATTCTGATCATCAGGGCTGAGGAATTATAATCTTCAGAATCATTTCAACTGCACTAGGGTAACAGGTAATACAAACATAAAACAGGTAATTCACTGAAAGGCAATGAATATTTCATTGTAATTTTTAACCTTTGACATGTCAGCAAACTTTTTCTTGTTTAGCAATCACCCAGAAATACAATCTCGTTCGGGTTGAAAATGAATTGTCTATATGCTTATCTCAGATTCAATCCAGAGCTGATTATCTGTGCAGGAAAAACAAGCACAGGTTTAACATTAATAAGATAAATTTGATTCTTCATTTATAGTTTTAAAAATGTGACATGTATATGCTCTCTAAGAGAGAACAAGAAACCAACATAGATTTATGGAAATTGTGTAGTTGTTACAATTAAAATTAGTAGGTTAAGCATTGGTCTACCAACCAAAAGGTCACCAGTTTGAACCCCCTGGCTGCCCCACCAGAGAAAATATAGCAGTCTGCTGCCATAACAATTTGCAATCTTGAAAATTCCATGGAGTAGTTCTATTCTGTCCTATAGAGTAGCTATGAGCCAGAAATGGCTCAATATCAGTAGGGTTAGTTTGGGTGAGAATTAATATTGAGCCAACTACATTAATGCAGTAAGAAAGTATTCCTCAAAGTCTTGTATAAAATTGTGCTGTAGGCTGCATCTTATTCACTGTTGCTTATAGTTATACTAGCATTACTATTCAACATGGTCAATAAATTTTTGTGCTAATTAAAATCAATTTACGAACTGTTTTAAAAATCTACATAGCTAACATTTAGAAAAGTCAAATCCCATGTTGACTCAAACCAGTTACTTAATAGGAATTTATTATATTTTTCTTAGGAGTTTCTTAAGTTTATAAAAAGGAAAGAAATATAAAAATTGGGAGTGGGTGGGGAGTTACATTCAGTTTACGTATTTCAAGAAAGGTTGATGGGTTAGGCCAGGTTGTCTAGAGAAACAAATCCAGTGACATTTATAGATGTATAAAAAAAGGGCTTTGCATCAAGAAATAATCTTATATCAAGAAGGTATCCCCCAGGCCAGTCCAACTCAAGTTCCTAAGTCCGTTACTGATCTAGACGTCCCTCTTCAGACTCACAGAGTTGCGGCCGGTGATAGAGAAAGGCGAACCAGGAAGCAGGAGGATCCCAGGTCAGTGGAAATGTGGCAGAGTGCTGACAGCTCTCAGGGTGCAGTGGCCTATATGGGGCCACCCCTGGAGGCAGGCCCAGGGTCCCAACAAGGGGAAAGGCAGAGGTACAGAGAGAGAGGAAGGTTTTCAGTTTTTCTCACTCTTATAAGAAGGCCATCAAGAATAAGGGGAGTGCGTGATGAGGACCCAATGCCTATCTGCAGACAACTGGACATACCTTGCAGAGGGGTAACGGTGAGGAGATGAGTCACTCAGGGTTCAGTGTAGTAATAATGAAACTCACAACCTTCCTCTAGTTCTTAAACACTTCCTCCCCTCAACTCTCATGATCCCAATTCTACCTTGCAAACCTGGTTAGACCAGAGGATGCACAGCAGTACAGATGGGAATTGGAAATGCAGGGAATCTAGGACAGATGAACCCCTCAGGACCAGCGGTGACAGTGGCGATACCGGAAGGGAAGGGGCGGGTAGAAAGGGGGAATCGATCACAAGGATCTGCATATAACCTCCTCTCTGGGGGATGGACAACAGAAAAGTGGGTGAAGGGAAATGCAGGCAGTGTAAGATAAGATAAAATAATAATTTATAAATTATTAAGGGTTCATGAGGGAGGGGGTAGCGCGGAGGGAGGGGGAGGGGAAAAAGGAAAATGAGGAGCTGATTCCAGGAACCCAAGCGGAAAGCGAATTTTGAGAATGATGGGGGCAACGGATGTATAAGTGTGCTTTACACAATTAAAGTATGTATGGATTGTGATAAGAGTTGTATGAGCCCCAATAAAATGATTTTTAAAAAAGGAGGTATCATCAAGCAACCACTTGATGGACGGGTTAAACTCTGCCCCTCCCAGGAGCATCTGGCTGGCACAATATCTGACTGCTACAATTGGGATAATCATTTTCATTTTAAAATAGGAAAAAATTACTCTTACACGTATCTTATGCCATAACTCATTAAAAGTTTATACAGCAGAAATTCATAAGATTTTATGCCTTCTTAGATTAAAATTTTATGAATCAAGTAGGAAGTGTTTGTTTTTTAATCAAAAGTTACCACTACCTAATCTACTGAGTAGTCATGGGAAATAGAATATGTTTCCCTCTGAAATGAGAGCTGTTTTGAGTATAATAACCAGTTTGTCCTTTCAACAATTAAGAAAATAATTTATTTTCAACTATTTCAATCAATGTAATAATTTTCAATGTTGAAGAAAACAATATAGTTTACTCAAAGCTGAATTGAACCCAGATAAAGGTTTTATTTGAACAGTGCCCTAACTTTTTTAAAATTTGAATTGAAGTGGTCATTCCAGTTACCATAACCCCTAGCCTCCTTATTGAATAGTGTGTGTGTGTGTGTGTGTGTGTGTGTGTGTGTGTGTGTGTGTGAAGGGAAAGAGTCCTGATGGTGCAGTAGGTTAAGCAGTGAGCTGCTAAGTCCAGGGGCCCAGCTTCAAACTCCCAGGTGCTCCACTGGAGAAAGCTGAGGCTGCCTGCTTCCATCACGGCTTACAGCTTCAAAAACCGTAGGCAGCAGTTTTACTCCGTGCCACAGGGTCACTATGAGTAGGACTCCACTCGGTTGCAGTGCTACCTGAGCCCTATACAGTAATCACTTCAGGTGTTGAACCTTGATTTACACCAAACAAAAGAAAACCACGAGGCTGCAAAAGCATCCCATTTTTATGACACATATTCAAAGGGAGCTGAACCTAGGATGTCACTACATATTCCAAGAACATCTGAGAGTGAAGCCCGGTACACGCTATTCAAAATGGGTTCTGCATAATCAGTGACTCGTCTGACTGAGGACTGGGGAACCAGGAAAACCAAGCAGAATGGCCCAGGCTCAAGATACAGGAAATACTAATAATGGATGCAACACTGCCTGTATCTACTCAAGTCATCTACGCTTCCTGCGCCAGTATCTGGCTGTGAAACTCGGCTAAGACTTACTTTCTCTGACGAGGAGTTAAGGAAAGCTTAGTTTGGAAGAAGATGGTAAATTTCTCTGGAAAGGACATGTGAACAGTGTGATTACATACTCTAATTCCTACTACTAATGTAGTTAGAAAAATCCAATTAGATCTTAAGACTCTGCTATTGAACATCTCATGTGTCTTTTCATTCATTTATTGAGCTATCATTAAGATATCATACAATCCGATAGTTCAGTCATATTGAGAAGGATTATGTAACCATTGTCTTCCGTCTTGGGCCTATTGTTGTCAGCTCCCCACGTCCCCCACCGTCCCCTTCCCTGCCCCCAGGTGTTAGTATTTCAGTTCCTGTCCTCATAAATCCAACCTCTACCCAAAGGCATTCAAAGCAAGGTCAAAGACGCCAAAGAAGAAGGAAAAACGACGTAGCGATAATGCCCATCTAAAACAGAGAGACCTCAATCTAAGAAAAAGCAGAGGCTATTAAAATTTTTTTCTTTTCTTCATCCAAGACCAAGAGGAATTTTCAGAGGACAATTACATGTATTCTTAAATAGTCCGCCCCGCCCCTGTGCCTTTTGAGATGTCAGGTCTGAGCGTTTTTCAGTGCCAGCGCCCTTAGGGTAAGAACTTCCTTCCGCAGGCGCATCTGTAGTGTCCCTCCTCCCCAACTTGCTACAGATCACCTCAAGAATGCTGAAGGGACAATGTCCTTCTCAAAAATACATGGGTACCAATGATGAGGGCAATGAATGTACAAATGCGCTTTACACAATTGATGTATGTATGGATGGATTGTGATAGAGTTGTATGAGTCCCTAATAAAATGATTTTTTTAAAAAATACATGGGTATCAGGGGAGCTGGAAACCCACACAATAGTTTTTTGGGTGTTTTGTTTTGTTTTTTTTTTTGTTTTTTTTTAATGCAAGAAGGAGGGGAAGAAGACTTATACTTTGTAACAACTACCCAGCAACGATTTCCTGTTTCTACTCTCAGGTTGCCACGGAAACCAAGGGATTTATCTACCAGTTAATAAATAGGAAAAATATATATCACCAGGAAGCTATTTAACGTCATGGATTTATTGAGCCAGAGCGTACTGGCTATGTTGCAGCACTGGGTGCTGGCTGCCACTAACTCTGCTTCCATAAATCCCAAGCAGTTCCAGCACCTGGGCACGTCGGAAAGTTAGATTCTCATTTTTCATGCCATTCCTTGCTGCCTCAGATGAGGAGGCCCCGGGGAAAATGGCAACAGGAAAAGAAGATAGCGTCTTTCTTAAAGATGCTCAACCTATACAATTATCTTTTAAGCAATGGCACAGCCACCAACCATCCTCAAACCCATATGAAATTTTGACCTAGAGGGATTCATAGAAAAATATAAGTAAACCTAAAAATCAAATGTCTTCGGAATTTTTCTTTCAATTTAATTCAGCTATGAGAGCGGACAAATGTTCAGAGACCCTTAGAGATCACAGTTTAAAAACAGTCCTGGAAGTAGAAGTGGAACTCAATTTGCCCAATAGTAAGCTCCATAAAACTGACGGGGTAGCAAAGGAATGTTTTTCTTCAAAGAACAAGTCTGTCAACTACTTTTTCAACCTACTTCCAGTGAAAAGGAAAATCCTAAGAAGACAGCTTAATGTCAGAAGAGCTTGAATAATGGAATGGAATGGAATGTGCTGGGGATTGAAGAATTCACTAAGAGCCGGGCTAACTTTTGGATTACCCTGTGTTCGTTGCTCCCTTCTGGAGGAGAGCATGCATGTGATTTTGATTTTTGAATTAGCAACCACATTTGAAGCTACAAGATCTTTGTTCTTTTTTTTCCCTTTGGCTTGCACCAACACAGAACATGAGTTTCTGAGTCCCACTACTAACTAATAGAGCAATGATTTTCTCGTTAACCATAGATCAAGGCACTTGTATAAGCCCACAGCAAATGGGATCCTCCCACGTAGAGAAATCACGGAGCAGAAGGTTGACAGGCTCACCTCCAGTGTACCAGGGCCGGGACTATATTTAACAACCATGTAAAGTTTACATTTTGCCTATTGTTTGCAGTAATACCCTGCAAATTCGCCCCCCAAAAAATAAATAAAGTAATAACAAATGCTGAAGATTGTGCCCCATGGTCTAGGAAGCACTGGTGGCCAATGCCGAGAATGCAGCCAATCCTCACAGGTGTGAGGGCATTTTGATTAGGCCTACATTATCATTTTGGCTAGGAAAGTTGTGGGGTTTATTTTGTCAAACGGCTCTATCGTGTTTCCATTTGTGCTCCAGCCGGTTAGCAAAATAAACTGCCAAAGAATCATCTATGGTGGTAACAGGGAGAGACCACTGGGCTATTGAGCTTATGAAGTGAGATGTGTTCTCAGAGCTTGCTCAGGGAGAGGTAGCCTGACGAGGGCAAAAACATCATAGGAACTCTCTGGATTATCAAGCATTTCTTTGCACATCATGGTAAATGAAGAAATCCAAGTTGCCAATGATTCCAGGCTACAGTTGACCCTTGCACGATGTCGGCAGTGAGGGGCATCAACCTCTCACACAATCAAAAGCCCAGCATAAAATTGACAGCTGACCTGTAAAATACATGGGTTTGAACTATGTGGGCCCACTGAGCAGAAGCGGCTCATCTTTCCTGTAAGTGATCGTGTCACATGGCATTTTTTAAAATTAAAAGATCATTTTATTTGGGGGCTCTTACAACTCTTAAAACAATCTATACATCAATTGTATCAAACATATTTGTACATATGTTGCCATCATTCTTTTCTAGACATTTAGTTTCTATTGAGCCCTTAGTATCAGCTCCTCTTTTGTTCCCTCCCTCCCCCAACCCTTGTGACCCCTTGATAAATTATAAATTATTATTTTCTATCTCACACTGACTGCTGTCTCCCTTCCCCTATGGTTTCTATTGTTCGTCCCCCTGAAGGAGGGGGAGTGTGGTTAAGTGTCGATCATTACGATCCAACTTCCTCCCCTCCTCTCCCCACCTTCTCTGTAACCTTCTGGTATGGCTATTCCCTTTCCTGTTCCTGGATTCCGTGGGTTGTGAGATCTTATCTCTTATCTGTACCTGTGCACATGCTTGTCTAACGCACAGTGAAAGGCAATACTAGAGTCATGATAGTGGGGATGAGGAAGCCTTAAGAAACCAGAGGAATATTGTGTGTTTCATCGGTGCTTTACTGCACCCTGGTTGACTCATCCCTTCCCTGTGACCCCTCTGTGAGAGGATGTCCCATAGGCTACAGATGGGCTTTGGGTCTCTGCTCTGACCCACCTCATTCTCATCAATGTTTTGTTTGTTTGTTTGCTTGTTTGTTTTTTATGGGTCTTCTGATGCCTGTTACCCAGTCCTGACAATGTCTCATGGCAGTTTTTTATAATCATTTTAAAGGGGGCTCATACAAATCTTATCACAATCCATACAAATGTGTCAAGCACATTTGTACATTTGTTGCCATCATCATTCTCAAAACAGTTGCTTTCTACTTGAGCCCTTGGTAGCAGCTCCTCATTTTTGCCCTCCCTCCCTCATTAGCCTTATAAATTATTATTATTTTGTCATATCTTACACTGTCTGACATCTCCCTTCACCCACTTTTCTGCTGTCTGTCCCCCTGGGAGGGAGTTATATGTAGATCTTTGTGATCAGTCCCATCTTTCTACGCCCCCGCCCCCCTTCCCTTCACAGTCCCAGTATCGCCATCCTGAAGGGATCATCTGTCCTGGATTCCCTGTGTTTCCAGTTCCTATCTGTACCAGTGTACATCCTCTGGTCTAGCCAAATGTGTAAGGTAGAATTGGGATCATGATAGTGGAGGGGAGGAAGCATTTAAGAACTAGAGGAAAGTTGTATGTTTCGTCATTGCTACACTGCAACCTGACTGGCTCGTCTACTCCCCGAGACCCTTCTGCAAGGGGAAGTCCAGTTGCCTACAGATGGGCTTTGGGTCCCTACTCCTCACTCCCCCTCATTCACACACAATGCTATGACTTTTTGTTCTTTGATGCCTGATACTTGATCCCATCGACACTCGTGATCACACAGGCTGGTATGCTTCTTCCATGTGGGCTTTGTTGCTTCTGAGTTAGATGGCCACTTGTTTATCTTCAAGTCTTTAAGACTCCAGACATTATAACTTTTGATAGCCAGGCACCATCAGCTTCCTTCACCACATTTGCTTATGCACCTGCTTTGCTTTCAGCGATCTTGTCAGGAAGGTGAGCATCATAGAATGCCAATTTAATAGGACAAAGTGTTCTTGCATTGAGGGAGTACTT
>NW_022111310.1:5113658-5115879 GCF_000313985.2 Echinops telfairi | reverse complement strand
AAAATGAGGACCTAAAGCCGGGATTTAAGTGGAGAGAAAATGTTTTGAGAATGAAGTACAAATGTGCTTTACACAATTGATGTGTGTATGGATTGCGATAATAGTTATATGAGCCCCTAATAAAATGTTTTTTAAAAATTATCAAGGGCTCATGAGGGAGAGGGGAGCAGGGAGGGAGGGGAAAAATGAGGACCTAATGCCAGGGGTTTAAGTGGAGAGGAAATGTTTTCAGAATGATGAGGGCAATGAATGTAAAAATGCGCTTTACATAATTGATGTATGTATGGATTATGATAAGAATTGTATGAGCCCCTAATAAAATGATTAGAAAAATAAATAAATTTTTAAAAAAAGAAAAAAAATAAAGTTTTCCAAAGCAAAGGTGTCATTTTGATGACTAAAGTGCACATGACTCAAGGCACGGTCTCATAACATGTACAAGTTGAACATTAAAAGGAAGACAGGAACATTTGAATTGCGGTGGTGTCAAAGAATATTGACTATGCCATGGACTGGCAGAAGAGTAAACAAATAGATCTTAGATGCATTGACATAGTAGCCCAACCATGGGCTCACACACACCAGTGATCAGGAAGATGATGTGGGATCTTCTTTCTCTTTCCTCTCATCATATATAAAGTCACCGTGATCAGTGCCAACTTGATGGCACCGACAACAACATAAACCTAATCATTGATGTGAGGAAAATTGTTCACAGAAAAAGTACTGCTACTCATGCAGAATAAATTCGATAATTAAGCAATCACCTTTTCCATAATCTCTAAGGATCCCCGATGGCGTAGAGGTTGGAGCACTTGGATGCTAAGGGAGTGGCTCAAACCCACCAGCTGCTCACCCGGAGAAAGACGTGTTGATCTGCTGTGTGAAGATTTACAGTCTTGGAAACGCTATGGGGCAGTTCTACCCTGTCCTATAGGGACACTGAATTGGAAACAATTCAAGGGCATATAGTTTGGTTTGGTTTAGTAAGCCTTAATGAGAAAGGATTTTGAACTCAATTGCAAATGGAAACTAAAACAATTAAGCCAAAAAAATTAAAATTAAAAAAACAAGTAAGCCATAAATTCATGGCAGACTTTACAATAGATAAATCAGGCTAAGACCAGAACCCATTAATCAAATTAAGAACACTGAAAATGGGACGGTCAGATGCAAGAAATGGAGGGGATGGAAAAGATTATTGAGAAATGGAATTAAAAAGCAATTTTTACCATGAAAAAAGCAATTTTTGGAAACTGCTTCAGATTTTGCCCATTATCACCTGTGAAATATTCGTGCCCAAACCACTGAATCTGAATTTAATCAAGATCAAATTGTCAGTCAAGAAACCCACGAATAGAAGATCATATTAATTGTCATAAGAAGAATGGGTTAAGCCAAAATCGAAAGGAAGGAAACTCGGTGGTGCGGATGTCGGTTTTTAAAAGCAGTAAATGGCGTGAAAAGGCTTTGGGAAGGGGAATGATTAGCAATCCAAAGAGACCTTAGAACTTTAGAAACATATCAACTAAATATAATGTGGGGGCCTTGTTTGGACCCTGATCTTTTGGGAACAAATGGAAAACAATTTAAAGGAACCACTTAACAGTTGATATTTTGGAATCTTTGTTAATGCATACAGTATCTTTAAGTTCTTGTAGATTATGACCTACTAAAGAAAGTAAAGGAAAAATAATAATATCTTGGATTTGTTATCTATGACACCCAAAAAATACAAGTATGGGGAAGAAATAGATGGAATAAGGGTGGCAAATATTGGAGCTGGCGCATAGGTGCATAGAATATATTTTACCATTCTCGCTGTTATTGTCTGTCATTCACATGCTCCGTAACAAAAAGAAACTAAATAGAGGATTAATGTGACAAAATGTTTCAGGTTAGCCCTCACTTAACAACCCGTGGACTGATAGAAATTTCCCAGAGGGATTCATGAACCAAAACAGAGGATAAAGAAGCCTATAGAAGGAAAGAAATCATAATGTCTCAGAAAGTAACTCGGGAGATTTCTGTCTGTCTCAAGGAAGCTTGGAGCCTTGGTGACACATTGGTAAGTGGCCAACTGCTGACCCAAAGATCAGTGGGTGCCACGAGCGAAAAATGAGGCAGTGTGCTTCCGTAAAGATTACAGCCTTGAATGGAAGAAGCACACCAGCCTATGCAACCACGAGGTGTCGAAGGGATCAGGTGTAAGGCATCATCA
>NW_022111310.1:5094522-5113068 GCF_000313985.2 Echinops telfairi | reverse complement strand
TGGATTGGGATAACAGTTGTATGAGCCCCTAATAAAATGTTTAAAAAAAAAAAAAGATTACAGCCTTGAAAACTGTAGGAAATAATTCTATCACGTCCTGTCGGATCACTAGGAGTTGAATCAACTCAATAGCAACAGGTTTACACTAAAAAAACACAAGCTCACTGCCATTGAATCAATTCTGACGTATATCGACCCTATATGACAAGTTGCAGCTCTTCAGGAGCGTAGAAAGCCAAATCTCGTGAGTAACTGGGCCTCTATCTAATAATAGTTCATATGAGGCCTTTGGTTAATCAAATGTTCTCACTTATTGTTCCTGGAACAAATGGTGAAATAATGTAAATGTAGATGTTTAGTTTGAGAAGATATGTTTCTATTGATTATGCAGACTATTGTAAAATGGTCCTTCCAAGGATTATGTCTCTAAGACTTTATTTTGAGAGGACTAGTTCTTCTCTATTTATAGATTTAATTAATACTCTTGTTTTCCCATGAAGATGTGAGTTTCAGGTCAAGGAAAGGGTAGGTATATAGAGAGTCACTTAGATAATAAGAATGTGATACCTAGGGACTGAAGGAAGAACAAACAGCCATGCCCTTCAACTGCTTTAAAAGGCATTGAACTTGGCTTGGCACAGCTCAACCTGGTCAGAAATTCTGCCACCTCTTCTAATGTGCCATGTCACTTAAACCTGGAAATTCTCAATGTACTCTGTTGGATTAATGTAACTTGATATGCAGCTCTTTGGGGACCCATTGGTCAAGATCACCTGCTTGTGAAATTTCCTTAAAAGGAGTAGATACTCTCACTGTCAATCAATAAACGTAGATCCTCCAGCAGGAAATAAGAGTGGAGAAGGCAGGCATCAACTAGAGGAAGCGCTAAGTTCATTTCTGTGTCTGAGTTTCAAGAAATTAGATCTGGATTCCAAGTATAATCAGCCTTGTGGGCACCATCTGGGAGTCTTCACAGATCCAGGTCAAGGGAAGCAAAGTGGTTTCCCCACATTGTATGTTCCTTGCACTGCCCTTGAGTCATTATTAAAGGCTATCCATGGTGTGACCTTGCTCTCAGCCATCCTACTGAGACCCTCTCAAAAGGAGTAGGGCCAGAACTCACCGAAAATTTAGAGGAGAAATTGCCGATCAGAAACGTCAAGGGTGACCTCAAGCAGAGTGAGCAGAAGCTTACACCAAAGCTAAACACAGATCAAAACTGAAGGACAAGACTTGACACCACGAGAGGCTTCGTTGGGAAAGGTCCGCATCTGGATGTGCAAAGAACCTGGTAAAGCCTGGACTCCCTGCCAGAAGCTGGGCTCACAGCACAAAGACTGAAATGCAGGAGCCCTAGAGATGCCATGGATAAAGTGCTCAACTCTTAACCAAAACATCCTCTGTTCAAACCCCTTGGCCTCACTGAGGGAGAAAGATGTGGCAGTCTGCATCCATAAAGATTTACAGCCTGGAAAATTCTGCAGGGCAGCACCATTGTGTCTTGGAAGGGCCCTGTGACTCAGCATCTACTTGAAGGGAGTGGGTTTTGTTTGTTTTTCATTTTAGGCAAATGTGATTTCACACATTAATGAGGCGCATACCAGTTAAAATTATAACAGGAAATTTTTAGTTTACTTTAATTTTTGTGTTTTTTTCAAAAAGCAGTGCATTCAATTTCAAAGAAAAGTATACTTCAACTAAAACTCTAACCCCAAAAAAGCCCCAAATAAACTCTGTTGTGGGATGTGTGTGTGTATGTGTGTGTGTGTGTTTATAGAATCTCATCAGCTTTGAATATATCCATCCACATTTCATGACACCGAGGAAATAGAAACGGATTTGGTCAGGCATCGAAATGTGTATCAGTTCCCATTTTTGCTGATGACCCAGTTGTTCTGAATATGGTAGTTTATACAAAATGATCTTTCTTTGATTCCATTTAGAAAACGCGGAGGTCCATTAGTTTACACCAACAGGCTAAGGATGCAATGTTGTCATTAAATGTCCTCAAGTGGGTCTGATTCATTGTGACCTTACGTGTAATAGAGCAAAACACCACCCAGTAAAGAGACTGTAAAATGCAACAGAAAGGGTCGTTCCTGTTACGAGGTGGGGGAAAGGTGTGCTCAAATCCTAACTCCCTGAACCTGTGAACATGACCTCATTTGGAAATAGAGTCTTTGTAGATGTAGTTAGTTAATGTGGAGTCGACCTGGAGTAGGTGGGCTCTCCTCATATATCTCAAGTCCTTAGAAAAAGAAGAGAAGAGGTACGGAGTCAGAGTTGGGAAGATGGCCCTGGGAATTTGCAGGCAGGGATTGCAGGAGTGCTGCCAAAGGTCACAGAATATCTGGGGTACCAGATGCCGAAAGACAAAAGGAAAGCCCATCCCCTAAACCTTCCCTGAGAACATAGCCCTGCGGAAACCTAGATTTGGACATTTAGCTTCCAGTCAGTGAGAGAAGACATTTCTATTGTTTTAAGTCATCCAGTTTGTCATATGATGTTCCAGCAGCTCAAGGAATCTTTTTTTTTCTTAAGTTGCCACCACATGGATGGAACTCATGGTGAACCCACCAAACTTAAGGTAAACCACATGTGTGAGTATGGAAAATCCACAGGAATTTCAAGGGCTGGTTTTCAGCAGTAGTTTGCCAGTCTTGTCTTTGCAGCTGCCTCTGAGTAGATGCAAACTTCTGACTTTTGGGTTCATGACAGAGCGCTTAACCATTTGTACCACCAAGGACTCCCAAGGAAATGAATACAATTCCCTAAACTTCAGGACGTTGGGATGTAGCCATGTCAACAGACTTAAACAGAAATAACAATAATATATCAATTTTATTGGAATGTCAAAGAAGAATAAAGAGATAATTGGTCCATAGTAAATGTGCAATCAATGTTTGATTGAATTAGATGGACCCAGAGCATTTAATAGTGAAAATAAAGATGGGTAGAGTAACATAAAAATTTAATAATCTGAAAATGTACAGGAAAATGCTGTCAAAGATGACATTTCCTTAAAATAGGACTTTATTGAAAATCATACAAAACATATTAAGGTGACATTTTTCTGAATAATATCAACATTCTACATGAGAATATTTTAAGATATGGAGGTGGTATATCTGGTAGTATTATCAAGATATGATCATAAATTTAAATCTGTTTTTGATAGAATATATCTGTCATCTATTATGTATATATACATATATTCTTAATTTGGGCATGTTAACAATATGCTGTTGTGTGATTAATGAAGACCATTCTATAATATTGAATTGCTGTTCTTGATTACTAATGCTTCTTAATGAAAATAACATTGAGTTAAAAGAACCCACTGGCATCAGTTGTTTCTGACTCATAACAAATTTTAATTTGGGCATTAAACATTTGTGTGACCCTGAGAACAAACTTCTTTTTTTTTATTTGTAAGAGATAACATTTATTATTTTTATGAATTAGACAATTAGATATTTTTGTCCATTTTTAAAAGTTTGTTGGCACTTCTACATATCAATTCAATACTACATATCAACTATAATTCAATAGTTCAATCATATCAAGAAGAGTTGTACAATCTTTACCACAATTAATTTTAGAACATTTTCTTCTTCCTTGTACCCATTGCTATTGATGTAACTTTTTTTTCAATTTTGGCAAAAATATACACAACAAAACATTCTAAAATTCAACAACTTCTACCTGTATAAAATAGTGCCATTGATTTTACTCTTCATATTGTACAACCATTATTGATAGCCCTCTCCAAATTGTTCCAGCACCATTAAAATAAACTCAATGCCCCCTAATCAAAAACTCTTCCTCCTCCACCGTAGGTCAAATTTGGTTTTAAGTAGTTTTCTTGATATAATATTCACATACCATATACTTCCATAGTTAAATCACTTTTTAAAAGAGTTGTATATACCTCATCGCAATCAGTTCTAATGCTCTCTCTCCCTCCCACATTCATTGATTGATCCCCAATTCCACTCAACCCTTCCCACCCCATTCTCAATAAATCATTGCATCAGTTATTTTCTCTATACATCCACTCCTTCTATGCTTCATAAATAGAGAGACCTAACAGAAACAATAAAAAACAAAACTAAAATGAGACAGAAGAAAACAATAACAGTAACAATAATATAAAGAATAAGAATAAGAAAGAAAAGATCACCAACAGTATTTTAAACGCCAGAGACGAAATTTCTGTCATGATCAATCAAGAAATATTTGAACATAGAATAAATCCAGGTTGGGTCATGAGAGAGGTCAGCTGACCGAGTATATCATATTATACCATGGGAGAACAAACTTCTTAGACTCAGTATTTTTGTATCTGAAAATAATAATAATAATAACAAATAATTGGGTTGGGCAATCCTTCAGTTTTTCAGTCTCTATGATTACCTGTGAATCAGATTGGGAATACCACACACAAAAACATTTCTTTCCCTCAAAATGGATTCTACAATATCAGTCAGACTTGTCCCTGGCTTTCACTCATCACTCAGACTCAGAGAAGCAGTGACAGCAAAGAGAATATTTGGTATGAAGTCCATGACATTTTCTACCTGCTGAACATTTGAAGCCCAACCGGAAAGGGGAAACACTGATCTGTACATGGTAAGTCAGAACATATTGCTACTAGGGGTCCAGTTTATTGGTCCACAAGTTTGTTCCCAACAAGACATCTTTAGGTATGTCTCTACTCTCAATGGAGAGATGCAGACAACTTCTCTCGGTAATACACTTATCTTAGTTTCATTAGGATGCCTGCAAAAAAAGAAAGGTCCAATCAAAACCGTGCCTTGGGAGGAAATCTATGGCAGTTAAATTCAAGGCAGAAGGATCAGCTCATAGGACTATGGGGACTGGTTTTGGCAATTCCAAAGGGCCCATTTTGATAGATTTCTCAAAGTACACAGGACAATCGGGGGGAATTATTATAAATACATTCTAAGAAAATTGAAAACTGCATTGGTGAGAAAGAAGGTCAGAGAAGTAGTGTCAAGGGAAATGTTTCCACCATGACCATGTTTATTCTTGGAAAATATAGTGTAGGCTGTCCTTCAAGAATTGGGTTGGGAAACCTTACCCATACACCCCACAGCCCTGCTCTTGCCCTTGCATTTCCTTTTTGTTCCTCAACTGAAAGAATAGTTAAAAGAAACATACTTGGAATCCCTCAAAGATGCCTAAACGGCCATTTTCACGTGGTATAAATCAAGGAAGCCCATAATTCTTTGGGCAAGTGATAAAGGGATGGAAGTGCCACCTTTAGAAGTGGGTAGACCAATATGGAAGATATGTCAAGAACTGATATTATTGCTATGGTTGTTGTCGTTAGGTGTCATCCATTCGGTTCTGACTCACAGTGATTCTGTGTACAACAGAAGGAAACGCTGCCTGGTCCTGCCCATCTTCACAACCACTGTTCTGTTTGACATCCTTGGTGCAGCCGCTGCATCCCTTCATCTCATCGGGAGTCTTCCTCTTTTTCAAGGACCCTTGGCTTGACCAAGAATGAGGCCCTTCTCCAGGGACTGGTCTTTCCTGATAAGTCCAGAGCATGTGAGATAAAGCCTCACCATCCTTGCTTGACATTCTGTTGCTTTTGTTTAATTAATATTTCTATCACTTTGTAGCAATACGTTTCACTTACCCTCATATATTGGGTTTGGGCTTCGTTATCCAGAGCTGCTATAACAGAACTACCAGAAGCAGGTGGCGGCAGCAAACACACACATTTTCTCGCTGTTAGGAGGCTATCGGCCTGAACTCGGGTGCCAGCAATAAGGGGAGGCTTGCTTTCTCTCTTCAGCTCTGGGGGAAGGTCCTTGTCTTTTTTGCATTTCTGTTCCTGGGCATCTTCGTGTGTCTTGGCACCCACCTTCTCCCATATCTGTGTGCTCCACTGTCCTAATCTGCTTTTGAAAAAATCTTTCAAAAGATTGGCTTATAAAATACATCCTACATGAATAGGGCCTCTTGACGTAACAAAGAAAGATACTCCCAAATGGGATTGCAGACACAGGTATGGGGGTTAGGAATTACACTGTATATTTCAGAGGGGCACAGTCAATATTTAGCAGACATCCACACAGAGAGCTAATTAACTGTAACAAAACAGGTTTCGTCATCCTGGGTACGATAGGGGTCCACGGGGCTGTCACAGTGAAGCCCACGCTGAATCGTAGATGAGGGGTTTGAACGAAACAGGCTGTGAAGACCCTCCTCCAGCCTCCAACATTC
This sequence comes from Echinops telfairi, assembly GCF_000313985.2. Lineage (NCBI taxonomy): Eukaryota > Metazoa > Chordata > Mammalia > Afrosoricida > Tenrecidae > Echinops > Echinops telfairi. Next base: position 5,106,807 of record NW_022111310.1, on the reverse strand, counting down.
TGTCGTTTGCATTTTTATTGTAGACAGAAGGTGAAAATGGAAACAGATGAACATTTTTCACACCCAGTCCCAGTTTCATGTGAAATGTTTCTGCATGCAAATGCTTCATTGCTTGGCTGAAGTCACCAAGATGATTAAATGTCCGTTCCCTCTCCAGATGTGTCTAACTATGAACAACGCTCATACGATGCAGAAGACAGCATGTTTCAGGACAATCTAGGAAATGAGCGTGGACAGTCATCTCTGAAATAGCTATCACTAAAATAGAAGCTTTTAGCGCTATCAGCTAATACTTGCTGATTTCCACTTTCTTGGCTTTGGTTCTAAGCAGTATTTGCATCTTTTTAAAAGGGTATTTCAACAAAAGGGATGGCGCAATCATTCTCAAAAATTGTTTCTGCAGATTGTTACTCATATTTCTTGATGGGTGTGGCCAAGATTCCCCAATAAGCCATTCCTGTCTGGCCATCTTCATTTCACCTGCCTGCCTGCCTTCATGGTAGACAGTAGATAGTTAAGATACGTTGCTAGCCTCTCTTTGAAGTGAAGAGTGGCCATCTGGCACAATCCAAGCATTGGAACATAAACAGAAGTCACAAGGGTGCATCTGTGAACTTGTGCCTTTTCTAATGAGGCTTATGCATACATCATAATGCAAGCCCACTGCACATTCTTCCTTCTTTGAACATAGGGGTGATATCTGAACCAACAGCAGGTATAGTGTATAAATATTTACATATGTATATTTACATATATATGTACATCCAGTCTGCCAAGAACAGTAGAGGAGAATGACAGAAAAGACTTAGGTCCCTAATAACATGTTGTTGTTGTTGTTGTTGTCATCGTTGTTCTTGTCACTCCTAGCTACTCTACATATAACAGAGCAAAACATTGCCCGCTCCTGCGTCATTCTCACAGCCATTCCTCTGTTGGAACCCATTATTGTAACCACTGTGTCGATTTACCTCATCAAAGGATGCAATAATTGGGTTTTGTGTCAACTTGGCTGGGCCAGGATTCTCATAACTTAGCAGTTGAGACCTAGTAACCCCCCACGTGGTGACCTAATACGATATAGTTAACTCCATGATGGGATCTGCTGTGCACAACCGAGCAGTTGTAGGAAGATTAGAGTGGAATATAATCCCTTACTTAGGTCACAGTCCTGATGCAGTGGAAAGGAAGTTTCCTTGGGGTTGCAGCCTATTTCCTCTTTAAGTAGACACTATGGGAACGCTTGCTTGCCTCTTGCTGGGTCTGGATCTTGCACCTGGATCATTGACCAAAGTTCTTTGTACTTGAGTCAATAGGCCGCTATTCAGGAGGAAGGTAAAAGGAAATAGAGGAAAGATCTAGGAAGCAAAGCTATGAATAGAGGTGTAAACATAGTTGTGCACTTACGTAAATATATTCATTCATAAAAATAGAGGTATTGTCCTGGGTACATATATTTATATGTCAATACATTTAGGAAGTGGATGGATTTGGGGCCTCTGTTCAAGCCCTCCCTCACCACTAGAACATTTGTTCTAACAACCTGGCATTCTGTGATGCTCACACTCCCGACACAATTGCTGAAGACAAAGTGGTGAATAAGCAAATGTGCTTATTGGAGTTGATGGTGCCTCGCTATCAAAAGATATAGCGTCTGGGGTCTTAAAGGCTTGAAGTTAAACAAGCAGCCATCTAGCAGGGAAGCAACAAGCTCACATGGAAGAAGCACACTGGCCTGTGGGATCATGAGGTGTCAGCGGCATAGGTAACAGGCACCAGAAGACTCAAAACCAAACAAAACACATATTGTGGAGGACCAGGGGTGTCGGAGCAGAGACCCAAAACCCATCTGTAGACAATAGGACATCCATTAACAGAACGGTCAAAAAGAGGGGATGAGTCAAACAGGTGCAGTATAGCACTGATGAAAATTCCTCTGGTTCTTTGAGACTTCCTCACCGCCACCCCACTATCATACCCCAGTCCTGCCTTTCAGTTCTGGCTAGACAGGAGCATGTACACTGGTACAGATAAGAGTTCAAGACACACAGGATCCAGGTCAGATAAACCCCTCAGGGACAGAATTGGGAGTAGCAATACCAGAAGGGTAGAGAGAAGGTTGGGGGAGGAGGGGAGTAAGGGGGAACTGATCACAATGATCAATGCATAACGTCCCCCAGAGGGAGAAGGGAGACACTGGCCATTGTAAGATATTAAAACAATAATAATTTATAATTTCTCAAGGGGTCATGAGAGTGTGAGAGTGGGAAAAAAGAGGAGATGATACAAAGGGCTCAAATAGAAAGTAAATGTTTAGAAAATGATGATGACAAAATATGTACAAATGTGCTTGATATAATTGATGTATGGAATGTTAAAAGAGCTGTAAGAGCCCCAATAAAATGATTTTTTTTAAATAGTCCAATATATTGCCTGCCTATCCTGATAGTTTTCAGGGACCTGCCATCAGACTTGTCAACTTTTGATTCATTCACCTTTGCAGTTATCAGCCTCTTGACTTCCTGCCTACCTTGGGTTCATCACCCCCTATATCTATGTGAGTCACGAGAAGTTTTCAGCCTAATATCTGACCCCTGGACTTAGTACCTGCCCAGGCTTGCATATAACTGCTTTTACAACTGTGTGAGACATTTTCTTTATATAAGCTTACACACACACACACACACACACACACACACACACACGAGGTTTCCCAGCCTAACACAAAGGTCTTCCTCTCTTTCACTGACCCTTTCCTTTACCAATCACAATATCCTTATTCAGGGATTGATCCCCCCTGTAAACATATCCAAGGTAGGAGACAAAGCCTCTCCATCCTCTTTAATTAGGAGCATTTTGGCTGTATTTTTTCCCAGACAGATCTGTTTGTTCTGCTAGCAGTCCGTGGTGTTTTCAATACTCTTTAGCAACACCATAACTCAAAGACATCAACTCTTTTTTGGTCTTCCTTATTCACTGCTCAGCTGGCACGTGCATGCTGACGCCACCAGCATGCTTAATAACATAGAAGAGTCAAAAACACAAGCAAATAAGCCCTCTTCTTATTCAAGTTTCTGTTAGCCTGGTTATCTATTAGCTGCTGCAGCAGAACAACATATTCCTTATAGATACAACAGATATAGGAAAAAGTCCAAGTGCTTTTTTGTTTGAGAACATATGAATTACTTATCAAGCAGATTGATACATGTGGTTCCTTATTACTAAAAACATGGTCATTATTCAGTGAGACAAATTAGTAAAGCATTCCTTATTTTTCTTTCTTTTTTTTTTAATTATACCATAGGTTATTCCTACTAGACAAAAAGATCGGTGATGATAAAGGTAGTGGAGTTATTTGTAGGTAGAAAACATTACACATAATGCTCTAATAACTTGTCCAGTAAAATGAATATCTTCTCACTGAAAAGATTTGTTGATGTTCCCCAAGTGGGAATTATGCTTTCATAGTGGAGCATTGGCTAGGAAAATATTTTACCCAATACAACAATTCACAAATTATTACTAATACATATTTGTAAATATTTGGAGGTGGGATACAAATGAGCCTAATTATCATTCAAGGATAGATCCTGAAGTTAATGAGTCTTTGGTAGTTGGAAATTTTTTTTAATCGTTTTATTAGGGGCTCATACAACTCTTATCACAATCCATACATACTTCAATTGTGGAAAGCACATTTGTACATTCATCGCCCTTATCATTCTCAAAACATTTGCTCTCCACTTAAGCTTCGGACTCCTTATTTTTTCAAAGGCTCTCTGATAGTGCTGTTGGTTAAGTATTAGACTGCTAACCACAAGGTAAGCAGTTCTAACTCACCATTCTTTCTACAGGAGAAAGATGAGGCTGCCTGTTCCCATAAATGTTCAAAGCATTGCAAACCCTGTGAAAGAATGCTATGAGTCAGAATCGACTCAATGATGGTGGGATATTACACATAATCTTCCATCAATATTCAAAGAAGAAAATACTATACATAGTATCACCTCAGATAAATGGCATATGAATAAATTACTCTGTGTACATTATGAGCTGGGCAGACATCAAATTCTATTGTGATCATAGCTTTTTTCCTATTACCAAACATTGTAAGTATTTGGCCTTATAATATTATAAAAAGTCATCCTCCTTTCATTCACTCATTTAACAAATGGTTAAAAATGCCTACTATATGTCAGATATTGTCATTTCTCATTTTCTCATTGGATAAGGAATTGGTCCATCCTTGTCATTCAATGTTCTCCACATTCTAAGAGCCTATGGGGTTTGTTTGTTTGTTTGTTTGTTTGTTTGTTTGTTTGTTTGATTTCGTTTTTGACTACAGAGAGAATAAAGGAAATACAATTTGTTATCTTACTTTAGCTGTGCTAGAAGTCTGGCTCAAGGTCAGCAAGCATGCCTACAAGCATATAGGAAACACTTTATGCTTTATGGGTCTTATAATCTCCATCATCAGGACTCAGCTCTGTTTTAACAGGAAAAAACCGCCACAGGTCCTCTGTCAATGAGTGACTCTGATCCAGTGAACTATGTTCATGAACACTGAAATTTGAACTTCACATCATTTTCAGGTGTCACAAAATATTCTTATTTTGGTTTCCTTTTCAACAATTTAACATTTTAAATCATTCATAACTTTCAATTCACGCAAAAATAGGCAATGGGCCAGACATGACTTGCAGGCCACAGCTAAATGGAGCCTCTTGCTTTTGGCCTGGAATGCTTCAGTCACCTGATTATGCTTTCCAGAATACATGAATGGGAACTTTCAAAGCCTCATGTTTCACTATTATCTAATTCAGTGGTTCTCCACCTTCCTAATGCCGCCACCCTTTAATACAGTTCCTTATGTTGTGGTGACCCCCCCAACCATAAAATTATTTTCATTGCTACTTCATCACTGTAATTTTGCTACTGTGATGAATGGGGCAACCCTGCGAAAGGGCTGTCCGACCCCCAAAGGGGTCACGAGCCACAGGTTAAGAACCACTGATCTCTTTTTCAGTTAAGTGTTCCATGGAACTTCCTATGCGTACTGCTTTAGAAATCAGCGATTCTAAATTTCTTAACTCCTGCTTTCATTCCAATGGGGGCGATAAATCTTGTTGCATAGCAATAGACAGCATTCCCATGAATGCATTATGCGCTGAAATCACATTTCCAGTGACAGCTGATAATCCCCATGGAAGCTGCCTCCACCGCACAGAGGAACATCCCATCTCTCTCTGTGCTCATCCCGGTGATCTCCCCCCACCCCCGCCCCCATCAGGGGCTGTGTGCTCCTGTCACTTAAAGAAATGAAGGCATTCTGTGATTGGCACATGATTTTCAATGTCTTCTTTGAGTTTAGTCTGGCCGCTAGAGAGATTTGCATTGTTTCCTCTTTCATAGAGAAGTTAATGGGACATGAGATTGTTAGAAGAGAAAAAGCGTTCAACAGAAAAGAATTGCTTTCACATTCCTCGGCAGAAAAAAAAAAAGACAGCATTATTTATAGAATATAACAAATGCAATGCTTGTTGTCATTCTAGAGCCCAGAAATCGAACTCCAAAGAGTAGCTTGGGCATTTGGCAATCATGTGTATTAAGACCAGCCTTCAGGAACATTTGGCATCAATAACGTCAATGAATTGTCTTCCTATGAGCAAATGCGTTCTGGCTCCTTCATTGTGCCCATCAGAATCAGAAAGCCATGCATTATAAAGGGGCTTCTGGCCGTTGCAGCCCATTCACTTCTATCCTACTCATTCTAACCTCCTCACCTTTCCGTGGCCGCATCCCCCCACCTTCTACGACTGGAGCTCTGCCCACATGTGCATTATTTTTGGCTGGCGTCCTACTAAATGAAGGTGACTTTGATTTTCAGACTTAAACAGACTTGAAGGTGGCTGATTTACTGAGAGCATCTACCAATAACAAGACAGTATGCTCGGCTGTTCGTGTACTTCATATATTACCTTCTATCACACCATAGATTAGGTGCTGGGTTAGCACTTTACAGACAAGAAGGAGCCCTAGTAACAGTGGGTTAAGCATCTGGGCTGCTAACACAAGGTCAGCGTTTCAAAGCCACCAGCCACTCCACCAAAGAATGATGAGGTTGTCTGCTTCTTTAACGATGTACAGTCTCCAAAACCCCTGTGGACCGTTCTACTCTGTCCAATAGGGTCCGTATGAGTTGAAATCAGCTGAATAGCAGTGAATTTTATAGCCAAGAAAAATAAGGCTTAGACGAGCTTACCCAGGTTCACACTGCTGATGGCGGGTAGGGCTCCTTCCCTTTTCACAACCTGGTGAGAGTTGCACCCAGTCTCTTCTCCTAGAGTCTGAAATTGTCTTCAGTGACTCCATAGGACCATGAGATGGCCTCCCAAGTCAGTAACCAGCTAGCCTTGGCAATTCTGACGCTTGCACATTGATTTTGGATTACATGAAACTCTGCCTACATCTTTCTTCCATAATGAAAGTTGAGACTATCATTTTAAGCAGCCCAGCTGCATGCTCCAAGTCAAGCCTCTGTCACTGGATAAATTCCCTCCGGCTCCATCTCATGCCCTGGAAAATATAACCCACTCCTTCGCTGACAGTCCAGGATCTCAGATACCTATGATACTCAAACCATGTCTCCTTGGGTGACATCATTTTGTTGTGAATATTCAAATGCCTTGTCCTATAAATGAATATAGTGTCCCTCCTTAAATAAAATAAAATATAAAGTATGTAATATGGATTGATGGAATTACGTTAGAACTTTTCTACGAAAAGGAACATCCAAATAATTTTTCATTCTCTTTTTTTTCCTCTATAATATTTCTTGAATACTAGGCCCCCGATAAGGTAATGGTACACACAAAAAAGAGATATACTGAACTTTACCTATCGCAGTGAGGTGGATTACCTAATCTGGTCATTCTAGAGCCTGGAGGGCATAGTGGGCTGCTAACCCACAAGGTCAGCAGTTCAAAACCACCAGCATGCTGCAGGAAAAAGGCAAGGCTTTCTCCTGCTGTAAACAATTACAGTCCCAGAAGCCAACCGAAGCAGTTTTAGTCTGGCCTACAGGGTCTCTATGAGCACAAAGCATCTCAACGGCAGTGAAAGCATGCGGGGCCCTGTAAGTCATTATCAACTCAATGGCAGTGAGTTTGCTTTTTTTGAGTCATAATCTTTGTAATGCCCAACAGACCACCATGCTGATTGGATGTATTTCCATTTGCTTATGAATCTGGGTAAAAGAATGGAAGGGATGGGCTGATATGATTATATGGTTCAGTTGTGAGTGATTGTTAACAGGGTACATTGTGATTATAAAAACTTTTGGAACTCTAGTGTGGGGATTGGGTAGGGGTGCCATCCTGCTGGGAATGAAATGAGCGATCTTAGCAGTAGGACAGGGGATCTCACCACCATTGTGAAAGAAGAGACAGGTGTGGAGCCTATTCTTTGGTCCTCGGGATCCCTGCACACTGAACTCCCTTGATCCAGGAGTAGAAGGAGGGGTGGCATAGGAGCAACAGCAGCAGAACCAAGAGCCAGAGCCTTAGACAACAGCACAGATCTCTTGGCCCATGGAGCAAGTAAAGCTGAGTGCCTTCAGACAGGAGGCTCCCTTGAGGAGTGGGGTGTCTCCCAGCACTTAATTGGCTGACCCATGGAGCTAAAGCTGAGTGTCTGAGTTGAGGCTTATCGCAGTAGAGAGTGCCTTTGGGGGCACTTATTTACAACACCAACGAAGCTTTATAACTTACCTGAGCAAGGCAGAGGCCAAAGGGCTTCAAAAGGCATGTGACTGAGAAGCTGAGGACCAGAGAGAGGCATGCTGGCTGGTACCATCAAGAAGAGGCAGTCCCGGCAGAAAGAATGATATTTTGAGCATTTCCCTAATAAACACCATAGTCGCGTATATGGTCTGTGAGTTCAATGTGGCCATTACATTGAATTTTTGAACCCAACATAGAAGCAGAGATCACCTTGGGGAAAACGGTTGGTGTCAAAATTGGCCAACAAGGTTTGAACGTGGAGGCACGTCTAACCTCTGCCTCACAGGAATGGAACTTGGGCATCCATTGCTGCTGGGAGTGATTCTCCCCTTTATGAAATCAGAGGACGCCGATGTGTTCTCCACCCATTTTTTTCAGCTTTTCTCAGTTTGTCATACTGTAGTGGCTTGTGGGTTGCTGTGATGCTGGAAGCTATGTCACCTGTCTTTCTAATGCCAGCAGGGTCACTTAACATGAACAAATTTTAGTAGAACTGCCAGGGTAAGGAGAGACTTTGAAGAAGAAAGAGGGTGTCCACTTCTGAGGGATTAGCCACAGGAAGTCTCATGGACAGAATTGAAATATTGTCAGAGACTGACAACCTCATGAATTGAAGCAGAGTGTTGTCAGAGATAGTGCCAAGATGAGTTCCACGGGCGACAAGGCATTCTACCTGAGGAACGGTGGCCGTGTCAAAGCAGAATCGATCAGAAGGACACAAATGGAATGAGGCCTGTGGGAGTAAAGCAGTCAGGACCTTCTTTGACTGATGAGGAAACAGCTGCAACATCACCATGCATGGGGTCACTCTGAGTCAGAACCAACTCAACGGCACCTCTCACCGAGACAACGACAACGATCGATCATTAGACCTCCTCCAAGTCTCAGAGACTGATTAACATCGGGGAGTGAGTTTATAACTAGCAAAATGAGAAGAGCTTTGCTTCATGAGTGCTTAAATGAGCAACTGTGGAACTATGTCAGCCATGTCAAATTCTGAAATGGCCAAGGTTGTTCTTGCTCTCTCTTCATCTCATGCATGTTTCCTCATCCCGGAACACCCTACTACTGTCTTGTGTCATCCAGGCTGGTTATAGAGCACCCCTCCCACCCCAACTCCACTCCTAACTCCATGTCGTTCCCATTCCCTATTGTTAGCCCAGTCAAAATTGCCTGTCTATAGTCTCCTTTATTCGTAGTCATAGGCCGTAGTTCCAAAAATAAACCTCAAATCCAAGAAATCTTCTCATTCCGTTAGTATATCTCCCCTCAACAGTAACAAGTTATCCCAAGATTGGAAGCTATGGGTCACTGATCGCAGCAAGGAGAGAGGAAAGGTACAGGAATTCAGATGACCACAGAAGCACAGAAGGTTAGACTGCTTGGCAGATGGCCAATGGATGTGGCAGGTACAGATGGCAGCATTCCATTACCCGGGGAATCAGCTAGCAGCTAATTGACTGAAGAAAATAACCAGGCAGGTGGCTAACCACACACGCTTAGATAGCTGAAGTTAGGGCAGGGCAGGGTTGAAAATTCAGAAATATGAAAAGTAAAGAACCCATAGAAACCAAATAATTCTCTCTAAAAACCCGTGATGACTGAACCATTATTCTTCCTAGTTCGGGCATGGCCTTGTCAATGTGTGGTTAACTATAGGAGTGCTGAGAACAGAAAATATGTAATAGGCTTTGATGTCTGAGGACATACGAACAAAAACTAAACTTGATTTGGTGTTATTTTGGTCATAATTTTTTTAACTTGTGATCTGGGTGAAAGTTTACAAAGCACATTAATCTCATATTCAATCATTGATACACATTTCTTTTGTGACATGATTTGCAACCCCTTTAATGTAACAGAACTCTTCCCACTTTCTCCCTGGGCTCCTCGTTTCCATTCATTCTTCTTCCCTGCCTTCTGAACTTTGCTTTGGAGCAGATGCTGCCCTTTTGGTCTTGGGTGGCTGATGGTTTGAAGAAGTCTATTCCTCATGGGTGATACTGTTCAGACTGCCTATTGTTTGGCAGAAAGAGGGGGTTCACCTCCAGGTTTGAAGAGTGACTGAGAGCCATAGGCTCGAGGGGTCCACCAGTGTCTATTAAACCAGTAAATCTTCTGTTCTGTGTTTTACTCCTGCACTGTTTAGGACTTCCTATTGTGATCCCAGTTAAAATGGTTCGTAGTTGTAGTCAAACACCATCTGGTTCTTCTGGTCTTAGGCTAGTGGGGACTGTGGTTCAAGTGGTACACTGAAATTCTGTTTGGAATTCTGACTATACCATATATTAGGGTCGCTAACATGGCTTTCATTTCTCTCTTATGAGCTTGATGATTTTAGGTCTTTAATTGAGAGATTTAATTCATTTTGAGTTAGTTTTTGTGAGGTATGAGGTATAAGCTTGGTTTCATTTTTCTACAATTCTTTATAATAGCTTTGTCAGTACTATATGCTAAAGAGATTATCTCTTGCCCATTTAATAGAGTTTGGCCCTATGTGGAAGATCAGCTGTCTGTATGCAAATGGATTTATGGCTGGGTTTGCAGTTCTGTCCCCTGGTTTATGTGTCTGTTGTCCCAGTACCAGTCTATTTGACTACTGTGGCTGTATAGTAGATTCTTCTTCAAAAATGCTTTTACCTATCCTGGGTCTCTTACCTATTTATATAAAGTCGGTGTGGTAGTTATATAATCTCTTGTCAATTTGAGACTTGCGAATGAAGGGGTGGAGTTTACCTGTCAATCATGTCGCAGCATGATGACCTCATTTGGAGGCACTAAGGCGATAAAATAGCTTGCTGGAGGCGGGGCACACGCTCCCTCCCTGTGAGACATTTCTGACATGAAACTTCCCTGATGCAGTCAGAGCCCTGGGAGCTGGAGAAGCCATGTGGAGACCCCTGGCAGCACTAAGATGCTTACACTGCCACTGGATCCACAAGACTTCCCACCCACTGGGCCTGTGCTCTTCCTGCAGTTGGCATCATGGCATATGTTTCGTGAGTCTGAAAAGGACTTTATAGATTGGTATTGGACATATGGGCTAATATCAGACTTATGGACTTGATCTGGACTACGTTGGGATGTTTTCTCAATATTCAATTCTCTTGTATATAAAGCTCTTTCCTATACATATATGAGTGTCCATGAATATGTTTCTCTAGTCAACCCAGACTAACACAGTTGGTAATTAGCTTTTTTCCATTTTATTAAAAAATGCTGTTGGAATTTGGATTGAGACTGAATCATATTTATAGATCCCCTTCAGTAGAATCAGATGCCCAGGTGGCATAGTGGTTGTGTTAGACTGCTAACAAAAAATCAGCAGTTCAAAACCACCAACAGTTCCAGGGAGAAATACAGGGTTTTCTACTCCTGTGAATAGTTACATTCTTGGAAACTCACAGGGACAGTAAATTTGGTGTTTGGTGGGATAGTATTGACATTTTCTAAATGTTGTCTTCCTAACCATTAGCATGGTATATTTGTCCACTTATGTAGAATTTTTTTGTTTCTCAAAGTAGTGTTTTGCTTTTATAGGTCTTTTGGGTCTCTGGTTAGATTTATTCTAAACTGTTTTGCCTCTTGTGGGCCTATTGCAATTGGTTGTTTGGTTGGTTTTTTTCTTCTTTCCTTTTCAGCATTTTCTTTGTTGATATCGGACTTCTTACTGCTGTGGCGGGGTGCCGTTCCACACAGCTCAGTGCAGAACCTGGCTAACTAAAATGTAACTTCAGGTTGGACAAGTTGAAAGGACACAATGTCTGGTGGAGAACAGGAACTCAGGGGCTACTATGTGGCTGTTGATGTTGAGTAAGGCAGTGTCCAAGCTGCTCTGGTAGACCAGAAGGAGTCCTCATGGCTTTTGCAGACCAATCAATTAGAGAGTGGGAGCTTCAATTCAACCATCATGAGCAGTCTCATGAAGATATCTGGGCTGCATGCTGTCTTGTCACAAAGAAATGGGGAAATGAGATTTGAAGGGGTTACGTAACCAGCCCAGCATCATATGACAATAGAGGAAGAGGTGAGATGTTGCTGCTGCCACTGCTGCTGCTGCTGCCACGTTCCTGCTCGGCTCCTATCTTACTCTGCAGCCTCACCTCCCTCCACATGCCCTGACCTTGGGAGTGGATGCAAATATGTGAAACCTCCTGCGTTTGCCATGTGTGTGGATCAAGGTCCCTGTATCCTTACGGAGGTTCTTTCTAGTTGTTCTCTCCTTCACCAAAAATGGTGTTTTGAAATCTCTTATGACTACCGGGGAACTATTTTGCTCTTCAATATTGTTCGAGTTTGTTTCCTATATTGTGGAACCCTGTCATTGGGTGTGTATATATTTGTTGTGGTTTATCCTCTTGTTAAATCAAACCTTTAATCACTAAACAATGCTCTTCCTTATCTTTTTCGTGGATTTTGCCTTAAAATCTATTTTGTCTGAGATTAATATTACTACTCCTGCTCCTTTTTTATTATGCTTGCTTGATATATATATATATATATATAT
>NW_022111310.1:5053005-5094422 GCF_000313985.2 Echinops telfairi | reverse complement strand
ATATATATATATATATATATATATATTTCATCCTTTGAGTTTTACTTTATTTATATCTTTGTATCCAATTAGTGTCTTATTGACAACATGGGTAATTTTTTTAAATCCATTCTGTCACTCTCTGTTTCTTTACTGATGGCATATAATCCATTTATATTCAATGTGATTATAGATATGTTTGAGTTTACTGCTGTCATTTTCTTGTGTCGTGTGTGTGTGTGTGTGTGTGTGTGTGTGTGTGTGGTATTGATGACTTCTTTGTTTTGCTTTCATTTCTGTGTTGAGTTCTTTTATGGGTGTGAATTTTCATGGCTTTTCTTTTCTTGTTGTGGATTTTGTGTTCACTTGGTCATTGCTTTCTCTTTTTTTTCTTTTGATGAGGAGGATTGTTCATTTTACTTGTGGTTACCATGACGTTTTTCTGGGTATGTAACTTGGTTGTCAAGTTTTGTTTTTCTGTTTCTGCTTTGTCTTCAGAATTGTATATACTTGTGGATAAGCCAAGTTTTTCGGCACATTTTTAATGCAGTTTTTGTGGTAAAATTAGGTGCCTCGGCTGACATTCATGCTGGCTTATCCTCGAGTATATATGGTATGTCATCCCATTGCCTTCTTGCCTGATTTCTGTTGAGTCAAATGGCAGGCACCAGTCCCTGAGTTCAGCGCTCAGGGTTCAGGACAGTGGCCAGTACTACAAGACCATTATCATAGGCAGGTGCTGCCAGACCACTACTCTTTGCAAATTAAGTCTTTAGCTTAATCCTGGCTTCCTGTTAATAATTTAGATAGAATTTTCAGCTTATCTACCTACATACAATCTCTTCTATTACATTAAAAATGAATTAACCTCTAGTTACTCTTAGAATTTTCAAAATCCTTAATAGTCAAACTGGGATAATATACCTACCACACAAGGTTGTTATGAAGGTCCAATATTTGTGGACCTACTTTGTTAACTTGTTATATAATTGTTACTTGTAAGTAGTAGTATCTGGCCTCTTGTGTTTAATGTAGAATTTATATTAAAACCTGTTGTCATTGAGTCAGCTTCAACTCCTGGCCGTCCTTGTGTGTCAGCACAGAACTGCCCTCCAAAGGTTCTTTAATGACTAATTTTTCTAAAGTCTGTCATCAAGCCTTTTCTTCCAAGACACCTTGAACCTCTGAAACTTTTAGTGGACTTGAGCCTCCAACCTTTGGGTTAGAAGCTGAGCACATTAATGGCTGACACCACCCAGAGACTCTTGAGTTAATGATTTTTGCTTCATGTTTAGTACAACTCATAAAACATAGCAAATAATTAAGGCATTAACACGAAAAAAATGTGCGACATTTTAACAAGACAAAATGTGCATTCTGATGAACTGTTAAAAACATTCATAAAATGATGCACAATTAATGTAACATACCTAGAAATATACAGAAACACTAGCTCTTTTCACTGTAAATAATGGATTGTTGTAAACTAAGCTGCCATAGAATCAATAACATCATGTGAATGATAAAACTATTTAACTTCGGTAAATCAAAAATATTTCACTTTCATTGTGATATTCTTCGAGTGCCCACATAGGCAATACTTTAGAAGAAAATGTTGTTCCAAAAGGATTAATCTGAGCAAGATAAAAAGCAGAAAAGCATTGTTGCTCCCGACAGTATGTTTAATAAATAATCACTCACCCTGAGGGAACTACCTTCTAGTTTCCACATCTCTGCAATACTTTACATCTCTGCTCAAGAGAAGCCCAGAGTGGAGAGAAAGCTATGACTGAGTGGTTGAACATTTTAACAGCAAAACCCTTAAACTCACAGTGAAAGGATGATGAGATTTGCTGGTCCCAAAGAAAACCAGAAATAAGGAAAGTAAAGAAAAATGTACAGTAGGTTAAACAAAGCAAATGCCAGATTACACATTTCATAAGTATATACATAATTGTAAAGGCGTTGACAATGCAATCAGCTCTATGAGTCATTTGAGGGTATCATGGACTGAAATTTCCGGGAGAAAATGTTTGTTCATAATATAAGAAGCATCTACAATGGGGGCTTTGTCTAAAACGACAGAGGGAGGATATCATTTCTCTCTCTAGAAGAAAACTCCACCACCACCGAGTTGATTCCTATGCATGGCAACTCATAGGACAGAATAGACCTGCTTCCTTCGGGTTTCTTTACAGGAGCAGACAGCCTCGTCTTTTGAACTGCCGACATTGCTGTTAGCAGCTGAACTGATAACCCACGACACCACCAGGGTTCTCTCTCTAGAAGAAAATCATAATCCACAAAATGATGATCTTAAGGAGAAGATCTACTTGGGAGTATAGATCTGATTCTCATACTCCTAGTACTGCAGGTCTCCAGGAATTCCCTTCTATGGAGACCCTGGCATGGCAGTGCATGCTGAATGGGATGGCAATTTCCAAGGAAATATGAATCTATCCCAGTAATCTTCTTAGGTGAAAACAAGATAATTTTTAGACCCCAAATATTTTCCTTGATTGGGTATTATGTCAACTGAGCTCACTTTAGTAGCTGAAATGCATGACTATATGTTTACCTCAAAACATTTAAGAGGGACAGAAAGCTGTTTCTCAAGAGAAGCTGATTTAGCGTAGCTTGACTATAGATCACATTAAGAGGGGACCATCAGGCAAATAAGCCTAGGTTTGGGACAACAAATTTTGTCAATGGATTTGGCTCCATTAGATTTGGGTATAAGCCACATTAAAATAATGGGATTGGTTCCATGGAAGGACAAAATTATGGAGCTACGAAAATGGCCCTTTCCATTAGAATCAACTACTAAAGGATTCTGCAAGAGAAATGCACTAAAGTGAATTAGTTGTATAACTGTTACTCTCTCATTAAAATGATTTAATAGTTCTACAAATGTCATGCCATTAGCATTTTATGCAAAGCTATAAAGCAGTAGTGGGTTTTTTTTTTAAGCCAACTGCCTTTAAAACTCAGCACTTTTGGACTATGTTTATGAGACTACGGTCACTTTGTGATATGAAATGGCAGCATTCTAAGATAAATGTCACTGCTGGCCAGTTTTATTTTGGGCAAAAGACCATTAAAGGAATGAGGCTGCTCAATTCGTCTTCCATTTGGATGGGCTTCAACAACCCATTTACACTGGCAAACTCATCCTAAGATGTTTTCAAGGAGAAGAGAGGCTTTCTGGACTATTTCTGTAAGGTATTATTTAATTATATTTTTACACTATTTAAACTACTCCATAACAATCGAAAAATGTATAGGCAGGTGATAGATAGGCATATCTTGCCAAAAGCTTGATAACTATTTTTAGAAAGACAAAGGGCATATATGTAAGTGCTGTTGAAAAACTCCCCTCAAGTTCATTGGGTCTCTAAATCCACATTAGATGCTTACTATCTTCAATAGAGTATAGTTGGTGATACTCCTAATTTGGTTTCCAACTCTTTTCCTTAAGGTAAAAATGAGCAACACATTTACACGGGATAAATCCAAAACTAAACTCATTCTGACTCATAGCTGCCCTATAGGACAGACTAGAACTCACCTTTAAGAGTTTCTAAGGCTTCAAACCTTTATGGGAGGAGAACCCCTTGTCTTTCTAAGAACAGCTTGTGAGTTTGAACCACTGACTTTACGGTTAACAGCCAATGTACCACTTACTACTCTACTAGGGTTCCTTGCAGAATGAATAGTAACCTACAATATTCCACAAAGCTTAGATTATTAATTAGGCACTCACCAATTACAGGGGTTTAAAGATTAACAAGTGCCTGGTGATATAGTTGGCATTCCAATTAAAAATGAAAGGTGATTGTCATATTTCACAGGGTGAATAGATGAAATCTAACTGCCAAGGGTCCTGCAGCCTACTGCCACACAAGAGAGTGGCTAACAAAGCTAAAAGGGGGATATGCATTCCCCATTCTCTTCTCCCAATGATGAATATTCATATGAAATCGATTACTTTTTGACTTTTGCATGTAATAATGTGAGTTGTAGAGGAAGTAGGCTAACGTAGCAAAAGTATTTTACTTGAAATATTGACATCTGAGTTAAGTTTAGGAAATTCTCTAACTTGTCTCTAAGAGACTGGTTTGGATGGTGTCTAAGAGAACCTACAGGCAAGTAGAGAGCCCTGCCATCACTAATATTGCCAAGTCTCCAGTTCCTTGCCCAGTGCTTGCCAACAGCAGCCACTGGTTAAAGGAAGGCTTCCATTAGCCCTCTCAACATCTACCTCAATGGGCTTGTAACAGTTGATTAGAAATCGGCTTTTTCCTGGTACCCACCTGATATCACTCCAACAATAAGTTAAATTCACTTAATTGTAATAAACACTAATGGTTTCACTTTAAAACTTCTTTCACTTTAAAACTTCTTTATTGTCTGTTGTATTTATTAACTCCTACCAATACTTTCCACCACTTGTTTGTCATATTGTGGTGGCTTGTATGTTACCAGGATTCTGGAAGCTGTATCACTGATATTTCAAATATCAGCAGGCTTACTCAAAGTGAACAGGTTTCAGCAGAATTTACAGAGTAAAAACACACTCTGAAGAAGCAGTAGGCTGTGCGCACTTCAGGGCAAAATCAGCTACTGAAAACCTTACAGATAGCATCGGAGCATTGTCAGAGACTAACGGCGCTCAGTACCACAGTGGGAACTGACTCCTGGACGCTGGTGCGATCTTGCCTTCGAGAGTACAGTACAGAAAAATCAGATTGACGACATCTGTGGAAAGAGATGATAAAGAAGCTCAATATTAGCAGTTGAAACCAGGCCAGGGCAATTGTTCATATGTGAGTTCAGGTTGAAACCAAGACTCACTACCATCTAGTTGATACCAACTCATAGTGACCCTAGAGGACAGGATAGAACCTCCCCTGTGAGTTTCTGAAACTGTAACTCTTCACAGGAGCAGAAAGCCCCATCTTTGGTTATCACAGTCCAACACATAACCACTACACTGCCAGGGTTCATTCAAACAAGTCTACGAGGACCAAAATACAACCTGGAGTCTATCCCACCTAAATTTCAAGAACAGATCTGCTGCAATGAACATTAATGCAGACAGAAGCCCTGATGGGCTGTGGAATGACATCAAGAATACCATACATGAAAATAAAAGGTCATTAAAAAGACAGGAAGGAAATAAAAGATCAGCATGGATGTCAGAAGAGACTCTGAAACTTGCTCCTAATTGTAGAGTAGCTAAGGAAAAATGGAAAAAATGATGAAGTCATAGAGCTGAACAGAAAATTTCAAAGGGCAGTTCAGAAAGACTAAAAAATTAAAAGATGTGCAAAGACCAAAAGCTAGAAAACCAGAAAGGAAGAACATGCTCAGCATATCTTAAACTGAAAGAACTCAAGAAAAAATCCAAGCCTCGAGTTACAATCTTGAAAGATTCTATGGGCAAAATGTTGCATGATGCAGGAAGCATCAAGAGAAGAGGGAAAGAATACACAGAGTCACTGTGCCAAAAGAATTGGTTGAAATTCTACTCTTTCATGAGGTAGCATATTAACAAGAGCTAATGGTTCTGAAGGAAGAAGTTCACGCAGCACTGAAAGCATTAGGGGAAAAAAACAAAAATATTCCAGGAATTCAAGGACTACCTATTGAAATATTTCCAGAAGCTGATGAAGCATTGGAAGCACTCACTTGTTTGGAAGATAGCTAATTGACCGGAAGAAACCCATATTTGTACCTATTCCACAGAAAGGTGACCCAACTGTCGTGAGAAAAGAGCCAGGAGCGGGGCATGATCTTTGGTTCCCGAGACCCTTAAACACTGAACCTCCTAGATTCAGAGATAGAAAGCTGTGACACCACAGGAGCATCAACGGAGCATTAGGAGACTAGAAACAACAGAGCCAAAGCAGGAGTTAGTGGTGGGCTCCCTGGCCCACAAAGCAAGTAAAGCTGAGTGCCTTTGGACAAGAGCCTCATTGTTTGCTGCCCCATAGAACTAGAGCCAAGCACCTTCGGGTTAAGCCACATTTAGGAAGGAAGAATCCTTTGTGCATTTATCATTTAACTTTGCAACACTGCCCAAGCAGGGTTGAGCAAGGGACCACGTAACTGAGAGGCCAAGAACCAGCGAGAGGGTTGCCTAGGAGCATGGCTGAGAAGAAGCTGTCCTGATGAGAAGAACTGTGTTCTGAGCATTTCTGATCCTAAATTGTGACCTGTTAACTCCCGTAGTAAGTCCCATAATTGTGAGTAGGATCTGTGAGTTCTGTGTAACCACACAATAAATTCTTAAACCAGCTGAGAAGTAGTGAATGCTGTGGAAGGGAGGGGCAGTTGGCGTCAGAGCTGGTA
Organism: Echinops telfairi; assembly: GCF_000313985.2. Taxonomy (NCBI): domain Eukaryota; kingdom Metazoa; phylum Chordata; class Mammalia; order Afrosoricida; family Tenrecidae; genus Echinops; species Echinops telfairi. The sequence continues at coordinate 5,088,089 of NW_022111310.1, read as the reverse complement.
AGAAGGTTGGCAGGTGGAGGAATGTCTAACCTCAGCATGATTTGAACCAGCTTTGGGCAACTGACTTTGAGAGTGATTCTTGTTGCCCTTTGTGAAACCAGAGGAGGTTCAATGCTACCTCCATGCTAGGTAGGATGGATTCCGTCGCAGGTGATCAGTAGACCACACACTGAGAAACGCCAGTGACTAAGAGCTCAAATTCTGGAGTAGGAATACCTATCTGTGTGTGTCTGCCAGCTCCACCCCCCTCCAGTTGTGTGACCTCCATTGAGTGGCTAAAATCCTCTGGGCTTCAATATTACCATCTTCAAATGAAAATAAAAATAGAACCTGTGTATTAGGTGGTTGTGAAAATGTGTCCCTAATGAAGACTCACTAAAAGTTATTCCTATTAAAACACTGGAGATTGACTACGTGCTAATTGGTCTGACATTGCTCCCAGAATTGAATAAAGGACAAGAGTTTTAGATAAAGGCAGGGAGAGCTTTGAGGAGGAAGAGAAAGTTGGATTAAGCCTTAAAGCAATGAAACGTTTCTATGATCAAAGGAAAGAGAAGAGATTGCGGGTGAAGGGAACATAAGAAAGGTGAGAATGAACTGCTGTGGAAAACAGCAAGGAGAACTGCTACTGACGTGGAGGGCTGGGGGCGGTGGAAAGTATGTTGCCAGAAGCATGGCTGCTGGGCAAGTCCACAGTTCTTCCATTTCATCACCTGGAACAGCTACATCAGAGATTGGCCCCACAGTAAGCAACAGGACAAAAATAAGCACCTGATAGCAATGGTGGTAGGTGTATAATCTGTGTCAATTTGAAAGGATTAAGAGTGAAGGGGTGGAATTTAGCCTGTCAATCAGATGGTAGCTTGATGACTTCGTTTGGAGGTGCTAAGGAGATAAATAGCTCCTGATTTGGAGGCACAACGGAGATAAATAGCTCGCTGGAGGTGGGACACAGGCTCAGTCCCTGCAAGGCATTCTTGTTGACAAGCCACATGGAGACAGGCTGATGACAGCCAGAGCCTGGAGCTGGAGAAGCCACGTGGAGACCCCTGCCAGCGCTGAGATGCTTCCACTGGATCCACAAGACTTTCCACCCACTGGAACTGTGATCATCCTGCATTTGGCATCACTGCATGTGTTTCATGAATCTGAAGAGATCTTTATAGATTGGTATTGGCCATATGGCCTAATATCAGACTTAGGGACTTGATCTGGACTGGGCTGGGATGTTTTATCAATATTCAACTTCTCTTGTATATAAAGCTCTTTATTATACACATATGCATGTTTATGAATTTGTTTCTGTAGTCTACCAGGACTAACACAGCAACTATTCTTAATACGATGGTAATTATTTACTTGGAAATTTATCGTACAGAACTTTGATCCATCTGCTGCGATAACAGATGTAAGCTACAGTTTGCTTTACTAAAGATAAATAGCAGCCTTTCCAGAATAAAACTGACATTTGTTTTAAACAAGGCACTGTTCTCCTGGTTTCAGGAACCCCAGGCCCCAGCACCAGGCCAGAGTGTCATAACAGCTCCAAGAGTCTACTACCTGACTACACGACTAAAAGGCAGGAAACTAACAAATGTCATTCCCGCAGATTCTCCCCCACAGCTATGCTGCCTTAATGTGAGCACATGGTTGATTGTCTCCCGGTAGAAGCAGGCATTCTTTGATCATCTCCTCCCACCGAGGCACCCATCCCCCCTCATTTCCTTCCCCCAATTCAGATATTGGGTTTCCTCACCTGTGAGCTCAGAGACTTTACTGTGATTACCGCCCACCTTGTGACATATCTAACTACTGAACATGCATGTCTTATGGCTACCTACAAATAGCCCCAAAACAAGAAAGATGCTCACTCTGGCCCTGTCCCCTCTCCTCCTGTCCCCTTTTTTCTCCCCTCTCCTCTGCCTGTGCTGTGCACCTGGCTGGTGAGATCATGGTTGTCCAGGTGAGCATGCTACCATGAAATGTGTCTGACTCCTTTATTTTACCTTCTCTTCTATCTCTCTTATTCTCTATGAATTTACTATAATCTTTATATATCATAACCATACAGTTTCACCTACTGGACCCGTGGTATTGTAAGGGGCTGGTTTCCCCCCCACACTAAACTGTCATGTGCACTGTTATGACCTGAAGAGGGATATCCCCAAAGAAAATGTGTCTTCCCTTTAGAGGTCTGCCACGTTCCTTTATTATCCATATTCCCAGGTGAGACTGCTGAGTGGGAAACACAACCAAATGCAATGCTTTTCATTCCTCCTAAGTGACTGTAACTCTGTGCGCAGTGTGAAATTAAATTAAAAAGTGTACTTGTCAACAATCTCGGTAATTTGATTGAAAATACACCGAATGTGCCTTATGATTTTGTAGGTACCTGAGTAACTTCATTAGATTTGTAATTGAATGGCTAGTAAAGAAATCACACACAAAAATATTTTTTAAAAAAGAAAGAAATTACAGTGCACTACAGAAGTAAAGCCTGTCTTGTCTCTTCTAGGGCCTCTGTGTATCTGAATCCTTAGAGTTTTATAAGGATCCCTGCTGGTGCAATGGATTAGGCACAGGGCTGCTAACCACAAGATGAGCAGTTCAAACCTATCAGCTGCTTCCCAGGAGAGAGATGATGCCGTACATCATCAAAGACATTGGCCGTCTCAGAAACCCTACGTAAGGTCACCATGAGTCAGCATCGAATTCATGTCTATGAGTTTGTTCTTGTTTATAGCTTTACTGTCACTTGCAACTTGATCCTCGAGGAAAGACAAACGGAAAATATCTCTGAATCCACAGAATGGATGGACGGCCCCAGATGGCTCTTCAGTCCCCCATGCACTTCTCTGTTGATTTAGAATATTTCAGCTTCAATTTCTTGGTTGGTGTTGTGAGGTGGCAGCTAGTTGAGTTGGCCCGTGACTCATGCACAATGTCAGGAAACGCTGCCCTCTCCTGCACCATCCCCAGGATGAGGCACAGATCAGACCAAAGGGCTTCCACTGTCTAATTTTCAGAAGTACGTTTCCAGGCCTTTCTCCCTAGCTTGTCTTAGTCTGGAAGCTCCACGGAGGCTTGTTCAGCAAAGACAGAAGAGTGGTGGCTGAGCATTCTGCCACTAAACCACCCCTAGGGCGCCCTTCTCTTCGTTTACCTTGAGTAAATACTATGCTGAGTAAAATATACTGAAGGTCACCCAACTAGCCATTGTATTAGCGAGAGCACAAACCCAGACCTGGGTCCTTCCAAAGCAGTACACTGAGCTGAAACCATCTGTGCTATTGGCAGAGACAGATGTGGTCACCCGTTGGCCTTTGATCCACCAGGTCTGCAGTTCGAAACCATCAGCCACTCCTCAAGAGAAAGGCATGGCTTTCTACTGCCCTGAAGAGTTAGGCTCAGAAACCTACAAGGGCAGTTCTACCCTGTTCTATAGGGCCTCTGAGTCCGCGTGGGCTCCAAAGCCGCGATTTTGGTTGTTTCTGTTGTGGAAATAGATTGGGGACACTAGGCAGGTATGACCATAAAGCCTGCTTTTGTTTCCGTGGATGCCATTGTCTCCCACCGGGGCTTGTAAAGGAGCCCTGGTGACACGGTGCTAGAGCACCTGGCTGCTCCCAGAAAGGGGGGCGTTGAAACCCACCAGCCTCTCAGCAGGAGAGAAACATTAACAGGCTGTTTCTGGAAGGATGACAGCCCTGACAACTCTATGAAGCCTCTGTCCTTTGGGGGCTCCGTGAGGAGGATGTGATTCAGCAACAGTGGGGGTCTTGGAGTGGAAAGGTTGTGAGCGTGGAGAGAAGATAACCATGAAGCGGAATGCAATCAGTTAGAGCCCTCCTCAGGTCAGGCGGTGTAGAGCTGAATGTGCCCGCAGTCTGTAATAGGCCAATCTCTCTTTGCTGTTCCCTTGGAGGCGATTGGAAGAGACATGCTGATAGCTCCCCTTGGGGCATTAGCCGGAATCAAATTAGTGCAGTGAAGCTTAAGTTGGTCATTTTATTCCCCATTCACACACCCGACCAGGAAGTGACTGCACATGCAAGCAAAGGCATCTGCTCTAGTTCATCACAGATCACAAAGTATATTCATGAGATATGGTCACCGCAGTAATCACTTCATGGGCACAAAACTGCAGATACATTCTCAGTCTGTGGTCCTTCCGAGGCAAATCTTGTCGACTGTGCTGATTATAATTCATGATGAACGTGGAGCATGCCCCTTTCCTAGGTTCCTGGTACCTCCATCGTTCCATGAGCTATGTGTAGTCTGTGCCTTACACCTGAGAAGCTCCGTTACACTGTCTGCAAGACAAAGGTCCAGACCCACCAAAATGACTGCTGCTGAGTGATGCAGACTCACAGAGATCCCTCGGGCAGAGTAGAACTGTCGCCATAGCCTTTCAGAGGCTGTAAGTCTCGCTAGACACAGACTCCTCATACTGATTATCTGTCTTAAGGAGCCCTGCTGGCACAGCGGGTTCCAACCATTGACCTTCTGGTTAACAGTTTGAGATAGTTAAAGTTTATTGTGCCAACCTGGCCGATAAACACATGTGGGGTTAATTGAAGGGTGGAGAGATAATGGCTTGGTGAGCTTCGCCTTTCTAGTTCTTGATGGTCAAACCAGGGTGCAGCTGACTTAGCCAGTTCCCTGCTTCAGCTGGCAAGGCTCACTTCCTGCAAGATGTCCCTGAGGAAAAGCCACATGGACCTGCCCCGATGCAGCCCCAGATGCTGGAGTAACCGTGTGGAGAACCCTCCCCCCCGCCCCCCCGGCAGCGTTGAGATGCTTACATGGTCACTGATTCGGCTTTCCTCCTGCAGTCGGCGTCATTGCATGTGTTTTGTGAGATGGGGGAGGACCTTGTGGATGGGTGTCAGACATATGGGCTAATGTTGGACTTGTGGGCTTTGGCAGCACTGGGTTGGGATGTTTTGATGTGCACTTACCCTTTATATAAAACTCTCTCTTATTTTTTTTTTTAACATTTTATTAGGGGCTCATACAACTGTTATCCCAATCCATACACACATCAATTGTGTAAAGCGTATTTGTACATCATTTCTCAAAACATTTTCTCTCCATTTAAACCCCCGACATTAGGTCCTCATTTTTCCCCTCCCTCCCCGCTCCCCCCTCCCACATGAGCCCTTGATAGTTTATAAATGGGTATTTTGTCATATCTTGCCCTGTCCGACTTCTCCCTTCATCCACTTTTCGAAAACTCTCTCTTATACATATGAGTTTCTGTGGATTTGTTTCTCTAGTCTACCCAGACTAACATACAGCTCAATGCTTAACCCACTGTGCCAGCAGGGCTCCTTAAGACAAAGATAGCCAGTATGAAAATGAAGCTGTATGCACACTCATGAACTTCTGGTCCATGTGTTTTGAGTGCCTTTTAAGGCATCAACTAAGAAGAAAAACTTTTTTTAAAGGAAAAACTGCTTCATATGCTCCATTAATATTATTTTCCCAACGTAAAGAAAACTAGGGGAGCATTGGTGGCTCCATGGTCAAGTTCTGCCCCTTCCATGTGGGAGCCCTTCCAGGTTCAATTCTTGGCCAACACACCCCATATGCAGCCACTACTTCAAAGGAGGCTTGCCTGTCTCTATAATGCAGAACAGATTCCACCGTAGCCTCCAGCCTAACAAATCATTAAAGGCAGAAAAGTGTAAGAGAATGGCTCTCGGTATTGGCTGCATTTAAAATCCAAACCTCACTGCCCGTAAGTTTGATGCTGACTCCTAGTGGCCCCAGAGGACCTTTATAGACAAAGCACACACTTAGCAGAAATAAGAAGTTTGGGGGCCCTGATGGCATAGTAGATTGGGCTAACAGCAAGGTCAGTCATTGAAACCCACAGCCATTCAAGAGGGAGACAGATGAGGCTTTTTGCTCCCATAAGGATCAGAAATCCATGGAGGCAGTTATACTCTGTCCTATAGGGTCTTGGAATCAACTCAACGGCTGAGAGTCTGGTTTCGTTTTGAGTTTGGGGAGATCCAGGCTCCCCCCAGACCAACGGGAGCACAATCTGCAGAGCGGAGCAAGGATGTCAAGCCCATCGCTTAACACAGCATTCAGTCAGAGAGGGAAAGCTGGCCTGTCTGTATCCAATAGCAGTGGGCCATCACTCTGCTGTGTTCAAGATTACAGCCAGGAAAAGGCGCCAAGGTACATCTAGTCTCTCACATGGGGTCACTCTGGGTCAAAATGGTCTCTAGCAGCGGCTGACCAGCACCACCAGCCCTGCCGGAACCGTCCTGGTGACAGTGATTCCAGGGAGTGAAAGACCAGAGGGAAGACATAGAGAAGGAAGGACATCCTGGCAATTCAAAATCGGAGCATCAAGTCGACAGTAAATGGGGCAGGCAAATCTAAGATCACTTCTTCAGCCAAGACGAAGCCAGAGATTCCAAACAAACATCGAAACCAGCTGAACTCTCCATGGTCTTCTTGGCTTCGGTTCCACTCTTTCTGCTCCTCTGCCTTGTTTTCTCCCTCCAGGTGATTCCCCGATAGTGTGCCCATGCTTCCTACTGGGACTGAGTCTCTGCCATTAAAACCCTTGCCGATGGCCCTGCCTCAGCGGAATCCCTCAGCGCTCTCCCAGGTCTTTCCGAAGGGCGGAGGGGGGGTGAGTCCTGAATCTATTATCAGACGGCATTGTAATATTACAGTTAAGAGGTCTAGTTTCCAATCAGTTCAATCCAGCTTGCCCCCAAACTCTAAGTGTGCCTGTCAGGTCAGGATGTTAATCAAGCTTTCTACTTAATGGCTGTGAAAAGATGGCACAACAGTGGGCAACTAAAAAGGCCTGCTTTGTAGCAGACGAAGGACTGGTTTGCCACCACGACAATGCACCTGTTCACACAACCAAGTGTGCCCGATTTTGGCAAAAAACAACATGCCTCTCTTGCCCTACATACCTGACTGCCCTGACCTTGCTCCTTGCGACTTCATTTTGTCTCTGCCAATGAAGAGGGACAAGAAAGGACAGCAATTTGACAGCGTAGACGAGGTGAAGAAGAAAACCCCCTATCTCCCTCACATCAAAAAAACAAATGAGTATCCCCCATCTTGATCTTTGATTTCACTTGATGGGCTTTTTGGGGGGTGAGGTGACAATGACATCCTCCACTGCCCTGATTGATGTTTGCTTTCAGGGTTGTAAGAATAGCACCGCGTTTCCTCACCGGTAATGACCTTGGGGGAAAGGTTTGGGTTGCTTCGAAGCTGTTCTTTCAAAGCATGGCAGTCTACACTCAATGTTCTTTTTGCTGGTCAGTTGGAACATGAGGCACCATTCGCCACCAAAGTTTTTCCATTTGGGGGGCTTACCCCTCATATACTGAATCAGAATCTACATTTGAATAGGACTCCCAAAGGATTCTTATTAGATCCACACACGATTTTTATAGATTCACTTTATATATGCATAGGAGCCCTGCTGGCATAGTGGTTTCGTGTTGGGCTGCTAACCACAAGGCTAGCAGTTCAAAACCCACCACCACCACACGAGAAAAAGATGAGGCTTTCCACTCCCATAAAGAGCTTACAGTCCCTGACACCACAGGGCAGTGCTCCCCTGTCCTGTAGCGTCACCATCGATTGGATGGCAGTGATTTTTCTGTATGTAGAAGAATCACCTGGGGATCTTGTTAAAATGTAAATTTTGTTTCTGTAGATCTGAGTTTGGAAATACAAATTCTCAGCAGGAGGCTGAAGCAGTTCAAAGTCTGCTTTCTTCATATTTAGACCGGCAGTAATGAGGCCTCCCTCCTGGGAATGTTGTAGGCATCAGATGAGAACGTGCATAATAAATGATCGTTAAGTAATAGCCATTCCTCATTTGCCTTGTCTTCAGGTGTTTTCTATCTCTCGAGGGGATGCTGGAGAGCGTCGGCTCCTCTCACTGCCAGCAGGGGGAAGTAGAGACTAGCAACCACCAAGGACCAGTAGCTGAGCCAGGCAGGGCATCACACACCCCACCCCTGCCCGCATCCTCCCTGGCTGCAGAAATCTCTGGTTGGGGCATCCCTGTTCTCCCTTGGATTGTGGCCCCAGAAGAAAACAGAAAGAAGCCCGGATGATAGGCACAAGCATGCCCACAACAGTAACCCCGTGTGCTTGCCTAGACTCAAGGGCTTCTGCACAGAGCTGTTCACAGTTGACCCGTGTTCGCAGTCTCGTGAACCTCATGAAGACATGCACATGATCAGAACACAAGGAGGGTACCCCCAACCACTCCATCACTCCAATTAGCGGGGCCCGCTCAGTTGGTGCAGCGTGTCTGTGTGCAGGCTCTCAGGGCTGCTACGAACCCCGTTAGATTGCCCCTCCCTGGACCCATTAACCCAACCTTGTTTGTGGTGTGAAGCCATCACTCCCGAAATAGGCTACTTTCAAGAAATGAATATTGCTCAGTGATAAAGATGGCAAATTAACACCCTCCAAAAAATGATAAATCAAGGCAACATGACTGGCCCAAGCATGGAAAGAGGGAGTGCTTTGAAACAGTATTCCGTACCAACAACAACAAAAAAGCCTATAAAATCCTTATTTTAATTTTCACTCGGGTTCTTCTGGCTCATGCTTTCAACCCCTGCAAAGCCTTATCTGGGTCCCTGGTAGTCCTCCAGGTCGGCAGTGGTGAGCGTTGTCCCGCAGGTCTCCTGAGCAAGCACATGGCAGATGCAGATTGGGTCCCCTTCTTTTCTCATGTCCCTGTCCCCATCACCTTTGCTCTGTAATGTGGCTGCTGCTGCTGCTGCTGCTGCAGGCAGTTTCCATGGGTGCTCTGTAGTGTGGGTGTGGCCAAACTTGGGGTGTTCTCGATGGAGGGACAAGGAATGGGGTGACTTGCCCCTTCCACTTTTAAACCAATCACATCCTGCTAGACACGACCATGCAGTACCACGAGACCCCGGTTCTTTATGAAAATGACATCTCCTGGGACACCCCATAAATGTCTCGTCCTTCAAGGTAAAACTTAGAACCCTGTTCTCAAGGAAAACTCTAAAAACCACTCACTGACATCCAGTTGATTGTGATTCACAGCTACCGTACAGGACAAGGTAGAACTGCCCTGGTGGGTTTCTGAGACTGTAACTCTTTACCAAAATAGAAAGCCTCTTCTTTCTCCCTCTGAGGGCCTACTGGATTCAAACTAGCAGCCTTGCTGTTAGTAGCTCAACACATAACCCACTGTGCCACCAGGACTCTTTATGTTCTCCATAAATTCATCTCTTAACACCCAGACTTCCCTGTGGGTGTACCCATCCTTCATGCTCCTGAAGCTCTCTGCTTTGACACACACTCTTGATAATAGGCCAGTGAACAGACTACACACACTCCTTAGGGGTAGGGCCTATGACTGGCTCAACTTTGTATTCTCAGTCCCTAGGACAGGGCAGGGGCCACAAACCAATCCAAACCCTCTGCCGTCAGGGCGATTCTAACTGAGCACGACAAGGCTGTCCATCTACACAGAAGCAGGCAGCCTCGTCTCTCTCTCACAGAGTGGCTGGTGGTTTTGTCCTGCTGAACTTTCAGTTAGCAGCCCAAAGCACAACCCATTAGGCCACCAAGGCCCCTTACATTTTTTATTTTAATAGATTTATCAGCCTATACTTCACATATCATACAATTTAGTCATTCACACATATTAAGAAGAGTTGTGCGGTCACCACAATCCATTTCAGAACATTTTTTTCTTTCTCATACTTATTGACAGCAGTTCCCCATGTTCCCCCAACCTCCCCTGACATGCCTCTAGGTAATTGTTAATCCAGCTTCTGTCTCTATTGCTTCACCTATCATGGATTTCCTATACAGATGACCATACAAACAAAAACAAAGATAAAACAAAACAGAGGGAAAACCTCAATCAAAAAGAAAGCATTAAAAATTGAAACAACTTCAAAATGAACCAAAAGGAAGATCAAATGAGAAGGTGTTACATTTTAACCTAACTACATTTGCCATCATCAACTTTATATTACTCTCTGATAGCAAGGTTAGTCACATCTCTGAATTCTGGACAGAGGGAATTCACCAGAGGCCTAATCCATGTGGGGACCCTGCAAGTTGGTTTTGGGGCTTCCTTTGTCATCTATAGCCTTCTGTTAACGAGGTGTTCAGAATTTAAGCTCTGGTATCATTCCGTCCTCCAGATTTGGATTTTATTATTTGCCATCCTCAGATGGTTCAGGCGGATGTGCTTCTTCCGTGGGGACTTAGTTGAGGTTTCCCTTAGAGGGCGGCTCATTTAAAGACAAGCCTTTAAGGCCCTAGATGTGATTGTTTCTGATGGCTGGGCATCACCTAGTTTCTTCACCACACTGTGCTAGAGCAACCATATCTTCAGTGATGTCTCCATGAGGGCGAGCCTCAAGCAAGGCCATGTCAATAAGAACTCATCACTCCTAGAATAGGGCTATGAGTAAGTTGGGAGTTTTTTAAGGGAAATAAAGCAACCTTGGCACAAGAAAATCCCAGGAGTGCTGGGCAGCAGGAGAAGATCTTAGTGAAACGAGTCCTTGTTGCAAAGTATTGACACCAAAGTGGAGAAAAGATGGGAGTTGCCAAGGGTTTTGATTTTACCTAGGTCCACAATCGATGCCCAGGGAAGCAGCAGTCAAAGATTCAAGGGATGCATTTATTGCATGAGACACATCTGCTACTAAGGGCCTCTTTAACAGATGAAAAAGCTACCATGTCACTGGGAGGAGGAAGTTTGCCTGATTCAAGCCTTGGTATTTTCAACTGTCTCCTGCGATCGGAAGCTGGACAATGAATAAGAAAGACAGTCGAATAAATGATGCCTTTGAATTATGGTGTCGGGGGAGAATCCGGAATACACCGTGAACAGCCAGAAAAGGAAATCTGTCTTAAAAGAAATACAATCACTGTGGACGTGCTACCAGGGGGAGGGGGCCAGTCCCTGAAGACGGCCATCATGCTCGGTAAAGCAGAGAGTCCGCTGAAAAGAAGAGGGGTGACACAGAGGCTGCAACACAGCAGCACTTGTGAGGCCGACTGGGGTCCCAGCGGCGTTTCCTTCTGCTTTACACGGCGGCGGCGCTGTGAGTCAGAACCCACCGAACAGCACCTGCCCACAACACCGGCAGCGTCCAAGATAAATCAGTGATCGTGGAAGACCCATTATTCACTGAAATTGGAATGAGGCGGGAGAAATATTATCTCTTTCCAATTTGGCACAGCACTCACTATAAATTACAATCTATGACAAAGCACGCATCAATCAGATGGACATCTGCAGCAGAAATTAAATCACTAAGAAAAAAGTGCACATTTGGGGAATTTTATGGGCATAGAAGTAGCTAAGAGAAATTACTTTCCTTGCATATTATTTAACGGATTCATTTCTTATCTAGAATTGTTTAAAGAAGACCTGCAATGGCTCTCACCGACTAGCTCCTTTTGAACAGTCAGGATTTTCTAAGATCTGGGTGTGAGGACAGGGGTCTCAGGCATCGTCCCTGCCACAGGCCAGATACGTAATGCCAGAGCAAGACGAGGTCACGTGAGTCCTATCTAGATACAAATTCACTGATCCCCGTACACAACTCTGAAGTCTATGGACTTAACAGTTAGCAAATCAGTTTCCTTATAAGCACAAAAATCATTACATCAAAGAAGTCAGAAAGGCCGATATGAACATGTACTTTCTCATTTTTTTAAGGTGGCTTGCGTTTCTACGCATCTCTGAAGTCTGCTTTGCCTTTGAAAAGGAATGGCAAAACATCCACACGTATCAAAAGAGACTTCTTTCGTTACCAGACAGAGTGATTTTAAAATAAATCTGTGGTGTGTCCTTTCCCTTTAGAAGTTCCAAACCGGCTTACCCTCAAGTCGATTCCAACTCCCCGTGACTCCATAGGACAGTGTAGACCTGCCCCATAGAGTTTCTAAGGCTGTAAGCCTTTATGGAAGCAGACTGCCACCAACCTTTCAGTTAGCCGTTGAATGCTTTAACCACGGTGCCACCAGGGCTCCTTTCCCTTTATAAAATGGGAGAAAATGTGCAGTGCCTCCGTTTCTATTGTTTTGTTTTTGTTTACCTATGTCATGTTCTTCAACCCAGATTTACCAGTTGGGAAGGTGCATCGCGAGTTTGCCTTCAGCACAGATTCCTGGGCTTTGCGAGGAGGACATTCCCTTTTGGTGGCCATGCAGGAATGATGGCACACCCAGCCACCCAGCAGCATGGAACAGGGGCGTTGCCTGCATCGTCACCCCAGCATAACAAGACAGAGGCATGCCACCTGTCCGGAGGTCATCTGGACAGATAACGAGCATTTGAGCTCCCAGCCTGTGCTTCCACACACCTGCGTCAGCTCCTAACCAATTGGGGGCATAATTTGATCTGACTCACCGTGCCCCCCTCACAGCTGACTGCTTCGGCCATCTCTTCCCACGCCTGTGGATGGTAGGATTTGCCAGACTGCGCTCTCTCTGCACCAGTGACTCTCTGCCCAAAGAAGCAAACTCACTTTTTTTCCCTCGTTGTGTCTTGAGATGCACACTACCTGGGAGTTAGAGTCAATGCCCCAAAGCACACCCATGGACCCTCCAGGTAAAAGACGCTCCAACTCCTTAGGTTGGGCCATAGCCCCTGAAGCAGACCAATGGGCCAGAGTGTGCACACGTCGGCACAAAGCCTGACCTCTCCCAGCAAGGAAGCGTCTGGAAGCCAGACCATGTGGTAGCTGTCCACCAGGCCAGAGGAAATGTTCGGCCCTAATTTTTGTCATGTGTAAAGATAACTTGGACATTTCAGTATATCCTTGTAAGTAGTATAAGATATACTTAGTATATACTCTTAAGGACTAGACCCTTTCTCTAAGAAAAGGTCAGGGAAGATATTTTTGGTTTTAAATAAACTAAAATCAACTCAGGCAGCCTAGAGAGGGTAGCCCTAAAATCCAATGTCAGAGCTGAGATTTCGTTGCACGATAACTAGGAACTCAGAGGGAGGCTGGTCGAGATTTGCCTGCTCCCTACATGGTCTCAAACTAGACTATCCCTGGAACAGAGACTCTGACCCATGCAGGACACCCCTGGCTGGCCCCTGCAGGTTGTCTGACGCCCCCACAAAGGATGAGTCTAACACGAGACTAAGACTGCTCTTTCTACAGTACTTCCTTATCTATAGTTTATCCATAGAAGACAGTTGGTGCTTCTTTTAAGAACTCTGCATCATACTACGCAAAGGTTTCTTATCGAGAATGAATGCAATAAGACCGAAAAAGGAAATGTAAATAAGACTGGGTCTAGACTCAAACAATCTGGCCTGCTGTATGCAGGCATACCTCAGAGATACTGCCAGTTTGGTTCCAGGTACCCACAATAAAGCAAGGGTCACAGAAAAGGGGTCACACAGATTTCTCAGTGCACCCAGAAGGTGCACTCACGCTATAGTGCCATCGATGAAGTGTTTAAGAGCAGTGTGGAAAAAGCTTGAACTATTGTGAGAATTACCAAAAGGTGACCCAGAAATACAAACGTAAGCACATGCTGTTGGAAGAATGAGGCCAACAGACTAGCTCGAAGCAGGGTTGCCATAAACCTTCCGTTTGTGGTGTTAAAATGACTGTGGAGCACAAACAGGCGAGGCACAATCAAACAAAGCATGCTTACACAATCAGGTCCACAGCTCTCTGTGGGTGCGGCTTGTCTATCAAACAAGGTGTTTGCCAGGGCTGTGAGCATGCCTCCTGCCCGCCCCCTCCCCACCCCCACCCCACCCCCGGCTGAATGTTCACGTGAAGGCTTGCTTTGTGTTGCTCGATGTTTCACCAACGGTTGAATGCAATCCCCTTGCACGGGGCACGTGCCTGCCAGGTGGCCGGAACTCCTTCCCTCGTCCTACCTCTGGTTCAGCTTTTTGATATTGACATAGACAGGAAGGGTTTTGATACTGATGTAGACCGGAAGGGTTTTGATACTGACATAGACCTAAAGGCATTGGGTTTGAGATTTTTTAAGTCTCAATGGTATTTTCTAGCCTTAAAAAAGAAAGAAAGAAAGAGAAAGAAAACCCACAATGTTTTGACTTCGAGTAGGCGCAACCGGTGTTCCTTCTGCACTTGTAAACCTCAGCTGGATCTGCGTGCTGAGAACGAAAGCCCAGGCAGGGCTTTCCCAGCAGGAGGAACGCAGAACATATGTCACAGCGTGGCACGAGGAAGCTCCATGCCGGGTTCAAAAAACATAAGCAGTTGAGTGTCACTAGAGAGAAGGATGTCAAGGAGGAGGAAAGAGGAGTTGTTGTGGCCCAAACCTGCGGATTCTTACCCTTTATTAGCCAAATAAAATAAACGCTGCCGGCAAGAGACACAGAAGGGATTTGATTGTGCAGAGGAGGAGCTGTGTAGGGTCTCCTGACCAGAACACCACATGCTCTCAGAATGAGGAGCAACTTGGCCCCTGGACCCCTTCAGACTCCCCACCCTTCTGCTCACCACTAGTACCACTACCCCTCCTCTGTCCATACACAGAGGTCTGGTGGGTGAGTCTTTTTCTTCCAGATGTTCCTAGAGGACCTCTTGGATAGAAACAGTGGACCAGATAAGCTAGTTCTTACTGGTAACTGAGGTCCAGGGTGAGTCCAAGAATGCTGATTTAGTAATTGTGCATGCTCAGTCCCAGTTCAAACTGGGAGGACACTAGGGCTATTCTTGGTAAAAGTGTCTTGGAATGAAATGCTGTGTAGGATGGAAGATGTAGATACTCTAAGGATGGGTCACAGTGTTCCAAGCTAGGGGTGGGAGCTCATAGAAAGGGTGAAATTGGTCGGAGGGTTCCAAATGACACAATTGGAGAGATGTAGCATGAGCCACATGTAAGAAGACCTTGAACTTCACTTAGCAACTGCCCTTGACTCTTTTTTAAGCAGGGGAGTGATCTGATGGGATTTACAGATTAAAACTATCACACGGGAGGATGCAGGCATGATGCACAAGCACTTTTCCAGCACAAATAATTTCCTCATCAATAAAATCAAGAGCTGGTGAAGACCTCTGAATCGTGTCTGGTTGCATCTTAGAATCACCCGGGAAGCTTGTCGTGAAGCGCCCACCCAGAGATGTCTATTTCATCGAGGGTAGGTGGGAGTCTCAGAGGTAGGACAGGGTAGGGGTTCAGCCCTTAGTGGCTAGCCAAAGAGACAGTTTAAGTCTACCTAGTGGCTCCTGGTGATAGGGGCAGCGGGGCGATTGGAGAGTCTAGCAGTCCTCTCCCTTAGAGATTGCAGCCTAACCAAGTCTGTAAGGCAGTTTTGCTCTGCGACATGAACTCTGCCAAGGATGTGCCCCCCCGCCCCCCGAGTCCAGCGTAGTGGGAACCCATGTCCTTGCATCTTCGCTCCACAAAACTCCGACGAGGGTTCAGAAAGGACCTCGAAACCATTTACATCATTCTTCTTTGGATTTGTTCTATGCGGTGACATACCAAGCTCCTCTCTGAGAATACATAGAACTGCTTCCTAAAAGTCGTTTTAGCTTCTATACGGGATTAGAATCCTTATATTGTCTGATCAGTTAGATGTCAAAGAGTACAAGAACTTCCCAAACACATGGAAAACCAGTATGAAATGATTAGCGAACCCTATTTGCCTTCAAGTCAATGATTATCATTAGTTATTTAAAACTAATTAAATAATAGAAAAATTCTTTAAAACAATACCCTCATTAAATAAAATAAAAATGATTGAAAACAAGCAAGGTCCCGACTAGGGGAAGAAAGAGACAGAAAATGAAAGGGGGGTCTGCTCACTCACAGGGTTACACACCCTGAGGTTTTATATTCAGATGCTCAGTAGCTGAGGCACTGGAGCAGACGTCCTTGAACTACGGCCTGCGGGCCACATGTGGCCCGCCGAGGACATTTATCCAGCCCGCTGGGTATTTCTGCCCCGTTTGTTTTTTTTTACTTCAAAATAAGATATGTGCAGTGTGCATAGGATTTGTTCATAGTTTTTTTAAAACTGTAGTCCGGTCCTCCAACGGGTCTGAGGGACAGTGAACTGGCCCCCTGTTAAAAAGTTTGAGGACCCCTGCTCCAGTGCCTCAGCTACTGAGCATCTGAATATAAAACCTCAGGGTGTGTAACCCTGTGAGTGAGCAGACCCCCCTTTCATTTTCTGTCTCTTTCTTCCCCTAGCTGGGACCTTGCTTGTTTTCAATCATTTTTATTTTATTTAATGAGGGTATTATTTTAAAGAATTTTTCTATTATTTAATGAGCTTTAAATACCTGATAATAACTCATTCTATTTTTTTAAGTGTCTGTCCCCATTGTAGGAATGAGGGAACTGCATGGAGGATAGACCTCGCTCAAAGATTCCAAACTAATGAGAAGCAGTGTTGGGATTTGAGTCACAACCTTATCTTCAAGCGCAACACATCACCAGTATCTTGTATGGTTTCTACCTTCCTCCTTCACCCCCCGCCGCCCCACAACCCCACTCTATATCTTGTCTCCCACTCATACCCTCTACCCTGGCCCATGGAGCTGTATTCTGGTCTGCGCTCACAGAAGCCGTTTGAAGAGGTAACTTAAGGAAAAAGAGGGGCGAAAACCCGAGAACCTCAGAGCACTTGCTCACTTTGGGAAACTCCCACATCACTGTCAGCAGGGAGCCCTCTGCTGTTTAAAAGCAGGAGGTGAGGGCTGGGGCTGGAAAGATGGACTGGCAAAACAAATTGAGCTCTTAGGAACAAGCAGTCGGACATCCTCATCACAAAGAAAACTCCTTAAGGTGTGGGGCCGGGGGGCAGTGAATTTATTCTGTACAATGCTGGAATGTCACGTGGCGTTATACATGTGTCATAACTCATAGAACTGTACAACACAAAGAACTGGATCCTAAGGAAGACTGGACGTGAGTCATAATAATGTATTAATATTTGTAACAAATGTATCACAGGAATTACAAGCTGTTAATTTAAGCAAAGACTGCAGAGGGGAGAGCCGATATGAGAGAACTCTGTTCATTGTGCATCATTTCCCTGTAAACCTACAACTCTTTTCTTAAAAGTGTTCTTAAAATAACATCATTCATTCTAAAGTGAAGTCAAGTAAATTAGCAAGTGTATGCTGGAATGTATGCTTGTATTGAGGTTAGATCTCCAAAAAATAAGGAAAACGCTCTTGTTCCATTGATCAATGGCTTCCATCCTAAAACACAAGAGCAGTCAGCCTCAGCTTTCCAGACTGCTTGCGTCCACATCCAAGCCTCCAAACCAGTTCAGTCGCCTTGAAATCAGCCTCTGGCCTCTCCCATGAGATCCAGCTCTGTCCCTGTGTTCCCTGCGCCGGCACTGAATTGGAGCATTAATGTTTATAGCTATTGTCTTCTTTTAAAAGGGACTTGTCTTAGGCGTTATAATGACTTCAAATAAGCTGCTAAGAGCACAGATCCCTGGAAGCTTGCTTTCTTTACCCAGAAATTATAAAACATTTAGAGACTCCTGGGGCACGTTAATCATAAAATATTCAGCAACATCTGTGTCATAATATTTACTGACAGTCTAGATCCAGAAAACATGGCGCCTGTCACGCAGCTGGCCTGCATCACTGGGACCATTAAATTGTGATTGGAAGGCCCTGGTTTATGACCCTCTGCCTCCACACTCCCTGTTACCCGGCGGCCTTTCTCCTCAGCACCGCACAGTCTCAGGGCTCCGAGTAGCGCCTACAACTACGGTGCATCCCATCTTCTGAGCAAAGCGCTCTCTGCTGAAGGGGTGGGGGCTGCGTCCATCTCCGGAGGTGCCAGGGTCAGGCAGAGCTGGGCAAGGGCAGAGCAGCCAAGGCCACATCCTTGAGGAGCGACTGTTTCCAAAGTGTTGAGAGCAGTCCATTCCTCCATGTTCTGTGTGTGTGTGTGTGTGTGTGTATGTGTGTGACACAGAAAAACCTCTCTGTCTCCCTCTGTGTCTCTCTCTCTCTCTCTCTCTCTCTCCCGCTCTCCCGCTCTCTCACTCACACACACACACACACACACTCACTCGCGTTTCAGGCTGCCTTGCCCCACACCCAACAGAATCGTGGACAAGGGGAATAGACGGGAAGTCAGGACACAGGCGTTCCTCCAGGCAATCAATGGATCCACATCAGCACCTGCTCGGTGCCGGGTGCTGGGCTGGCCTCTGGGCTCTAGTGCTGCCCCTGGCACCATGGCACGTGGTCCCTCTGTGCTCCTCCCGGTTCCCCTCAGTGTCCCCAGGGTGGTGATCCCCACCTGGGGAGCTATTGTGAACTACACACCCTTCTTGTTACCAAATCCCGATAAACAACTCTTCCCCCATCGTACCCTTACCCCACTCCTGACTGTATATTTCTTTTAAAAGCTTCCTCTGAGTCCATAGTCCATCCCCTTCGTGGAACACTGGATTGATTCTTTCAAAGGAGTGATCAAATCTCTGGTTAACGATGGGGTATCCCAAAAAAAAGGAATGCTTTTTTCAAAGTTATGTATTTAAATTTTTTACAGAACAACCTTATCACCTTCAAAGTACTCTCCATTACACTTAATACATTTGCCAAATCTGTGATTCCATTCTTGGAAACATTTTTCAGACTCATCTTATTGGATGGCTGACAGTACCTTCCTCATTTCTTTTCCCTTCCCTCTTCTATGTCATCAAACCACTGTCCTTTCATGTCCCTCTTCATTCAAGGAAACAAAAGAAGTTGCACTGAACAGGGTCAGGTGAGTAAGGTGTGTGGGATAATAGAGGCATGCTGGGTTTTTTGCTAAAAACTGGCGCACTGAGATGGCTGGCTGAGCAGATGCATTGTCATGATAGCAAATCCAGTCCCCATCTGCCACAAACCAGGGATTTTTTGTCACACACTATCATGCAATCTTTTCAGAACCTCTAAATAGAAAGCTTGACCTGGTGGCATGAACTTCAAATGCACTACGAGTCGACATTTCATCCATTCAGGACAGACATCCAGAATGGACAGACATGCAGAATGAGGCTTTGTCATCAATTGACATTTTACCTTTTTTGAAATGAGAAAACCACTCATACACTTGAGTTTTTCCCATAACACTGTCCTTGTAAGCTGTGTTCAACATCACAACAGTTTCTGTGGTGTTTTTCCCAAGAGGGAAACAAAATTTCATAGCTGCATGCTGTTCTCTAAAACCAGCCATCACAAAATACAAGGTTCCCATGAAACTGCCTTTATGAAAAAATTCACAGTGACCAGAGAGAACTTTCCCAGGTGATGCCACTGGGTGCACTATCTCAGAGCAAGTTGCCTGATGCTCACCAACTGGAAAAATTCATACTAGGAAAGCTCCACTCCTCCTAGTGAAATTTCAGGTTTATGGGGAGAGGGGGTACCCCCTCATACCTGGAAAGACCCAATTTACCCCAGTAGTCTTGCCTATTTCAGATTAACACTGCCCGTTCACAAGGGCTAGTTTCGTCATTGAAGTTCTCGGCTGAAATGTCTCCTAAGTGTCAGCCTTCACAGGTGATTTCCACCCCAGGCCTTCCCACAGCTGCCTGAAGACCCTTGTCTCTCCCCTCACCTACAGTGCTGTCTGTGGGTGCCACCATCTTGGTCCTGGCATAGGAAAGCCCCACACTGCCGCCCTTTCTGCTAATGGAAGGGTAGGGATCCCGCATACCACCTCGGTGCCTAGCTCACCCGGGTAAGGGCCTGGGGAGTAATGTGAAAACAGACAACTCCCGCAGGCCTTTCTCAAATAGCATCTTTGCTTACTGCTCACTGCTCCCAGGAAGACCACAAAAATGATAGCCCACCTGCCAGACCTGGACTACAGGTGTTTCCTTGGGACCGCCACTGGTGTTTTTATGTTGGGTCATAACCTAATAATTTCATTTGTTTTTAATAAATTATTTAAGTGGATGTGTCCATTACTGACATCTCACTAACAGCTGTGTTTGAACAGGACTCACAAAATTAAATCGTAACCTTTGCCTCTCACAAGGGGTTCTTTGTATCACTGATTTTATCTGAGCTCTCCAGTAACTGCCCTAACACTAAGGTGACCAGCTGTCCTGCTTTTGGTGGGACAGTTCCGATTTTTAACAATTTGTCCCGTGTCTCGTGGCGTTTTTAAAAAGTCCTGACTTTTGGAAAGAATGCCAACAAGCTAGCATATACGGTTTTCGGCTGCCATGTGGCTATTTCACCAGGATATGAGTTTTATCAATGCTGTCCCGCTTTACCAAGGTTAAAATCTGGTCACCTTACCTAACACACATTTTCCTTGTGCTTCAAATGCCCCTCTCTTTCCAGCCAACCACACCCGCTGAAAAATTTTGTTCTAAACAGGCTCTGCAAACAAGAGCTGTGTTTTTGTTTAAATCTGTGGTCAACGGAAACTCACAGCAGCACAGGCAGGGAGTCCACCTTTTGGAACCCTCCTTCTCTGGGGTACATCTGGAACGATCCAACATGCCCTGGCTTCTCACTCAATGCGAAAGGGGTATTAGGGGAAACCACAGCCAACTCCCACTTTTCTCTGACCGGTCAGTACCTCCTCCTCGCTTCTGGCCACCTCATTTCCATCACTCTCTTTTCCCAACCCAATTCCCATCCGCCCTCTTCTCAGCTGTTTTGCCTTGCCAGCCCAGCTAACTCAGTGCAGCTCAATCTGGTCCCTGTTGGCTCTTTCTTCCCCCTTACCTCCTTCTAGCATGTTCCTTCCTGCCACGTGTCACCATGAACTGGTAATCCACAATTAATACTCCTCTTGACTCGGGCCTGGAGCCCCTCCTCATTCGTGTAAACTGCCCCTACTCCACTGCCCTGGCCCTTTCCTACACCAAGACTTAAATGCTTACTCAGCAGGAAAAGGAAGTGCATGTTGGAAGAGGAAGGCGTTGCATCACAGGGAAGGTAGGAGTACCTGAATTTCCCAAGTGGATCAAGTTTTATTTGATTCCTCTTTCCTTAGTCCCCTCTCTCTATTGCCCCCACGTGCAAACTAAATCCAAAACTCCTTACCACCCCACCCACCAGTTCAACTGTAGCCCTGCACTGTCCAATTTGATAGCCACCTTCCACATTTGGCAAATAAACCTTTGAAATATGGCTAGTTCAGGTGGAGATATGTAGCATCCATGCTTAGATATTTCAGAAACGTTAAAAAAAAAACCCTACCCAAAAGTAAAAGATCTCAATAATTTGCACAATAATTATGTGTTAAAATGATCATGTTTTATATACACTGGGGTAAATGGTTTATTAAAATTAATTTTAATTGTTTTTTAATTCTTAATGTGGCTCAAAAAAATTTTAATTACATGTGTTGCTCTAATGTGTGACTCATAATTCCTCTCTGTGAGATAGCACTGTTCTGGGTTGAGTTCATAGATCAGAAACTGGAGCACTACCTGGGAGCAGTCCTCAGGCTCCATCCCAGGCTTACTAAATCAGTCTGCAATTTAACCAGGTCATTTAGATAGATGATAGATGATAGATAGATAGATAGATAGATAGATAGATAGATAGATAGATAGATAGATAGAAAGATAGATAGATAGACAGACAGATAGATAGATACTTGAAGCATACAGTTAAGGGGTAAGCAAACTTTTTCTTTAAAGGGCCAAAGAGTAAACCATTTAGTCTCTGTCACAACTACTCACCTTCGTCATCATAGAATAGGCATGTAACATGAATGAGCATAACTGTGTCCTACCAGAACCGTGCAAAAATGGGTTACATAATTTGCCTACCACTGGTCTAAATCAGCAGCATATCAAACTTTGGCACCCATCAGGTAGTCCTCAGTTAGACAAATGAGTAATAAATAAATGCTGGCTACTAGCCATAAAGGAGCCTTGGGGATTGGGCTACTAACCACAAAGTCTGAGGTTCAAATCTACCACAACTGTCTCCCCCAGAGTGGCAGGTAGGTTTGAACTGCTGCCCTTTGGGTAAGCAGACACATGCTTTAACCACTGTGCTGCCACGGTACCTCAGCCACTGAGGGAGAAAGATGAGGCTATCTGCTCCTCTAAAGATTTCGAGGTTCAGAAACCCTATGGAGCAGTTCTACCCTGTCTTCATAAGGTCACTGTGAGTCAAAATCAACTCGATGGCAGTGGGGTTCTTAGGAACCAAAAGCGTGGTCATCCAAATCCAGCCAGAGGCTCCAGGGGACGTGCTTCTGAAAGATCGCATCCGTGAAGACCAGTCTCCTCTGCACCTAAGGCGTTACCATGAGTCAAAATCAACTCCACCGCAACTAACAGCACCCTTGAGAGTGGCCTTGGGGAGGTGGGGCGCTAATGAAACCTGAGTGCGGGTTAGGGGCGGTGCCTACCCAACATGACTGATCTCGTTTATATTAAGTTGTATCCCTGAAAGGTGCTACATCAGCAAATGTGTCATAGATCATTTTACATCAATTATGCAAAAAAGACCCCAAAAAAGATCGCAGAGGCCCTGTGGGGTGAAGTTGTAAGTTGGAACCATCTTGCCCCATTACTAAGTGACAACAGTCCAAAGAGCTCACCCTGAGAGGCGCGGACTTTATTTAGGGAAACCTATTTACAGAGGGCAGTACTACATGTACAGCTGTCACCCCATGGCAGCTGGCGGGACCAGGGCTTCGTTCTAGAAAGTAAGGATGTGTACGCTATTGGAGGTAGGAAACCTCCTACCTCCAGGGGGGTCTGCGGGCAGGTGCAGAGCGGCTGTGCCGACTTCAGGCTCTGCATCAGCACTCTGGAAACTGTCCAAAGACATCCCATGACCGCCACCCTGACATGCCCTTGTGTGTCCAGTGGTCAATATGGCACTGTAGCATGACTAGGTGGGACAATCTTTCAAGATGCCATGGATTGGACTTCGGGGGCAGAGGGTGCTTGCTTACCCTACAGCCCTGCCCCCCTCCGAGTGTCTCCTTCAGTAGGTTTAAGGTCCCAAACCCCCGTTGCCATCGAGTCGATTCTGAGACTCACAGAGGCAGTTCTACTCTGTTCTACGGGGCACCGAAGAGTTGGCATCCACTCGATGGCAGTGGGTTGGTTTTGTGGTTTGAGTTCCTTAAGAGAGCTCTCCTTTTCAGTGTGGCAGGAGAGCGGCCCTCAAGGACTCTGACTTTCAAAAGTTACAGGGCCTTTTGCTCCTTGATTTAGGACTGTACTCATCTAGGAGGCTTCCGCTACTACACAACGCCGTCAGTTGTTTGAATAAGTACGTTGGACAGTTACCATTTGCTGACTCTCGGCAGTCGGAGAACTGCTTCACCAGGATTTCTTCACTGTCGCCGTCACGATCATTGCCCGTTGTTGCAGCCACTGTGTCAATCCATCTCATCTGCTGACCTTCCACTTTACCAAGCCTGATGTCCTTTTTCAGAAACTAGTCTTTCGTGATCACGTGTCCACAGGATTGAGATAAAGTCTATCCATCCTCGCTTCTAAGGAGCATTCTGGCTATACCCTTCCGAGATAGGCTTGTTTGTTTTTCTGGCAGGCTGAATAACGGTTAATATTCCTCACCAACATCAGATTCCAAATGTACCCATGCTTCTTCAGAGTACCGTCTTCATTGCCTCTGAGGCAATTGAAATGACCATGGTTTGGGACGGGCACACCTTAGTCTTCGAATGTTTTTAAAAGGTCTCATGCAGCAAATTTGCCCAATGTTTCCAAAGCTTTCCCCTTTTTCACCAAATAATGTATTTTTTATTTTCCTGAGTACTAGTGAAAATAGAGAATCTTTCCATATGTTTATTGGCTAATTATATTCTTCCTTTGTTAATTTTCTGTGCATATATTTTGTCCTGGGGGTAAGATGATGCTTCTACTTCAGTACAGTTACAGTTTCAGAAACCCACAGAGGCAATTCTACCCTGTCTCATAGGTTTAACATGAGTAAGAATTGGCTCGATGGCAGGGAGTTTTGTTTTTTATTTATACTTTGCCTGTTTTCTTTCCCAATTAAGTCATTTACCTTATTTGTTCCTGTCTATTTACAGGAAACTATTATTGGGATCATTAAGCTTTTGTCTATCATAAGTACAGAGAATAGTTTATCTTCTGTAGTTTTTGTTTATGCTAGGCTAAATCATATTTTTAAACATATTCTGAAGTTTATTATATCAATCTCTTACTATAGGTGGGTTTTTGCCTTGTTTAGGAAACTCTTGTACCCAAGGTTAGAAAAATATGCATCTAAACTTATTATACTTTTGTTTTGAACTTTTAATATATTAGAAATATACATTTTACTGAGGTAAGACCCCTAAACTGAAAAGCACAGATTTTAAAGCTATAATTCAATGCGTTTCAATAACATGTAACCAAAAACCCATTAAGACACAGAAATTTTCCATCATCCCAAAGAATGTCCATTTGAGCCCTTGCAGTCCATATACCCTCAGTTCTCATAGCACTCACTACTCTGATCTCTAGCACACATATTCGTTTTTCCACAGTCCTGAAACTATGAGACAAAGTGGTGGGCTTCCTGGTGCATGGAATGAGTAAGCTGAGTACCTCCTGTCAGGAGGCTGACTGGCAGAGTAGGGTGCTCATCGGGCATGGTTAAGCACTAAAGGAGCTTTGTGACACTTGCCCAAGAGACATGATTACCAGTATGGCTGAGAAGAGTTGTTGCTGTGGACAAGAGGATTGTATCCTTAATGTTTTCTGATCCTGACTTGTAGCATGTTCACTTCTCTAACAAATCCCAAAATCTATATAAGGTCCATCCATGCTGTGTGGCCAATGAATTATCGAACCCAGCAGTGAAACAGAATTCTGTGGGAAGAAGGGCTGCTGTCAGAATAGGATAGAAAAGGGTGGAAGGTGGAGGCATGCCTGGGCCCACACTGTGGCAATTGGCCTTGGGCTGGAGTGGAGATGGATTCTTCTTTCCCTACTGAAGCTGGAGGAGGTCTGATGTAGCCCCATGTCATTTATTCAATTACTCAGTATGCTTTTGAATTTTTTCCTTCTTGCATGCACTGCTAGATCCTTCCCTTGTTTTATTGCTAAGTTTCATTGTATTAATATAAAAAAGTTTGCCTACCCATTTTCCTATTGATGGACAATTAGGTTGTTTTCAGATTGAAACTCTTATAAATAAAGTTTTTTTGAATATTTGCATACACATTTCTGTGGAAAGAGTAGAGAGATGTTTTCATCTCTCCTGGATAAATAACCAGAGGTGGAATTGCTAAATCTTAGGGCAGGAAAAGATGTAAATGAGAAAATGTAAGAAACTGTTCCACCTTTCCCTAAAGTGACCCTACTTTCAGATGCACCCCTAATAAGCCATGAGTGTTCCTCTTGCTCAATATTCTCACTAGCTTTGGATGTGGTCAGTCTTCTTCATTCTAGCCATTTTAGAAGATACAAAGTGTGTGAAATCTGCATACTTTTTCCTCAAAATTTACTTTAAGGAAATAACAATTTGTGTTCCCAAAGATTCTTGTGCAACAAGTCACAAAGCCGCAAGGCAAGTGAAATACCACGTAAGTCACAGCTACTGCCTCTATTCACTCTATTCAAAAGGAAATGAAGACTCAGAAAAGATTCTTAACGAGCTTACTAACCCATTAATACAACAGTAGGAACCCACAGCCGTTGGGTCTACTCTAACTTCATAGCGACCCGATTGGACATAGCAGAGCCCATAATAGAAGTCCATAGTTTCTGTGGGTTTTCTGAGGTTGTAAATCTTTATGGAAGCAGAAAGCCTCGTCTTTCTCCCTCTGAGCAGCTGGTGGGTTCAAACTTCTGACCTGGCAATCAGCAGCCGAATGCATAAGGGGGTCAGGGAGCTAAATTAATGGAAATGTATAAAGATGGCATCGAGGCCATGTCTGAGCTCACTTAGCTTCACAAGGAGGAAGTAGAATCAAACTCAACAACAGCCCAAGGCCAATTCCTATGAAGTGAGGATCAGACAAGCTTCCACCCCAGCCTTCTCGCCAGTTCTGACACCAGCTGTCCCTCTCGTGGCACTACTTCTCTGTTGGGTTACATCACGCACTGCAATCGCTACTAAGAACGCACAGACTGTGTTAGTCCGGATAGACTAGAGAAACAAATCCATAGAAACTCATATGTGTATACGAGAAGTCTTATATAAAGGGTAATCGTATATTAAGAAAGCATCCCAACCCAGTCTAGTCCAAGCCCATAAGTCCAATATTAGCCCATATGCCCAATATAAATCTATAAAGTCCTCTTCAGACTCACGAAATACATGCAATGATGCCAAATGCAGGAAGATCACAGGCCAGTGGGTTGGAAGTCTTATGGATCCAGAGCCGTTGTAAGCATCTCAGCACTGGCAGGGGTCTCTATGTGACTTCTCCAGCTCCCAGGGCATAGCACTATGTGTCTTGTCAGTAGAGGGTGTCTCAGGGAGTGAGCTGAGAGAGAGAGAGAGCGAAAGAGAGGGAGGTGTCTTCCACCTCCAAGGAGGAACTATACCAGAGTTCCCAGAATTCTCAGGAGAAGGCCATGCCCCCACAGAGGCCTCGTTGGCCAAGATCCAATTGACAGACTAGACTCCACCCCCTCACTCTTCATCCTCTCAAATCCCAAACTGACACCAGATTACGTAACTACCACACAGATCATACTCAAAGTATGGGGCTTCTTAATGGAAATGAACAGCTTATGATTCAGTATCAGAAATGCTCACAATATAGTTCTTCTGATCAACGCCTCTTCTCAACAGTGCCCGCAGACACACTTCTCTCTCAGGCAATATTAGAAAGCTCTTTTCATTCTGCCAATAAATCCCCAAAGGGCTCTCCACTCCACCATGCTCAGCTTTAGCTCTCAATGTCAGCAAGCCTACCTCTCCCAATCAAGTGCCTGAAGCTAGCCTCCTGCCCAGAGGCAATCAGCTGTATCCCCTCTGTGGGCCAGACAGCCCACACCGCTCTGCTGCTGCTCCTCTGGCAGGCCTCGGCTGCTTCTCTGATGTCACAGCTTTCAGTTCCTGGATCTCATAGGTCCAATGCATGGAGTTCACAGGGTCCAAAGGGTACTCTCCCCACCTGGCTCTTCTTTTCTTGATGGTAGTGAATCCCACCCCACCCACCCCCATCCTGCTTATGAAATGGTGCTGCAGGATGGCAACATTGACCAATCCCCAAGTTAAAGTCCCAAGCTTTAACACAGGTTAATCACAACTAACCTTGTCAACAATCACTCACAACTGAATCATGTACCCCTAGCCCCATCTTTCCCCAGGTTCTCCTGCCCAGGTCCTATTTCCTGACAGCAAGTGTCAAGTGCGAAGGAAGCACAGCCCATGTGAAGCATTCCACCAAGTTCTTTGGTGAGTTACAAAGACTAAAAAAGATGATTCCTATCAATAAAGTACTGCTCTATAAGTGGAACAGACAGAATGAACATAATAAGAATGATAACACATTCTGATAAATGTAATCATTGCCACTAAATAACAAGTTAAAAAGGAACGTGTGTGCTGTGTAAATTTTCACCAAAACACAATATTTTTAAAGAGAAGTAAGATAAGCTATGATCTTTGTAAAAGAATTTTATGCAGCTATTAAAATTTAGGTCACAGATGCTTCCCAATTATATTGTATGTTTGTAGCGTGTTAAGTGAAAACAAAGCGCCAGTATCACTTGACTGTCACCTTGACAACCATATACTTTTGATGCCTCCTGCTGCTTTCTGCACGAAGTACCTGAAGTGCAAGGTCACATAGCTATAGACCAACTGCTCTGCACTTAAAAGAGGAGTTTGCCCCTGTACTCATCCATTTACTGGTCCTCTGTAAGACGAGGGATCAGGGCTACAGGTAAGGCTGTTTTTCTTGTCTCTATTTTACTTTTCCATGCATCAAATGATCTTCATTATACAAATCAATATTCGCAGGCCTAACAAGCTTAATGAAGTAACTCTTTTTTAATTAAATACTTTTATGGGGGGCTCTTATGTCTCTTATCACAATCCATACATTCATCCAGTGTGTCAAGCACATTTGCCCATATGCCGCCATCATCATTTTCAAAGCATTCTCTTCCCACTTGAGCCCCTGATATCAGCTCCCCATTTCTCCCCCTTCCCTCCCCCATCCGCCCTCCCTCATGAACCCTTGATAAGTTATAGATTATTATTTTCATATCTTAAATCATCTTCCATCACCCCTCACCCACTTTTCCATTGTTCATCCCCCTAGGAGGGGGTTATATGTTGATCCTTATGATCAATTCCCCCTTTCTCCCCCAACCCTCCCCTAATCCTCCTGGTATCTCTACTCTCATTGTTGGCCCTGGGGGGTTTATCTATCCTGGATTCCCTGTGTTTCGGGCTCTTGTCTGTAGCAGTGTACATGTTCTGGTCTAATCCGATTTGTAAGGTAGAACTGAGGTCATGATAGTGGGGGGGGGAGTGCGGAGGGAAGCATTAAGGAACTAGAGGAAAGGTGTGTGTTTCACTGGTGCTAGACTGCACCCTGACTGGCTCGTCTCTTCCCTGTGATTCCTTTGTGAGGCGATGTCCATTTGTCTACACATGGGCTTTGGGTCTCTACTCTATGTGCCCTCACCACCACCACCACCATTCACCTTGGGTATGACTTTGTTCTAGGTCTTAGATGCCTGGTACCTGATCCCATCAACACCTCATGATCACACAGGCTAGTGTGCTTCTTCCATGTGGGTTTTGTTGCTTCTGGGCTAGATGGCTGCTTGTTTATCTTCAAGCCTTTAAGACCCCAGATGCTATATCTTTCGATAGCCGGGAACCATCAGCTTTCTTCACCACTTTTACTTATGCACCCATTTTGTCTTCAGTGATCATATCAGGTAGGCGAGCATCACAGAATGCTGGATTGCTAAAATAAAGTGTTCTTGTGTTGAGGGACTACTGGAGTCGAGGCCCAATGTCCATCAACAACCTTAATTCTTAACATATAGATATGAGTGCATAGTTCTATTCCCCTTTGGTTATATATATTTACATATGTACATGCCTGTGTTTACACCTCTGTAAATGTCCTTTGCCTTCTGGTTCTTTCCTCTATTTCCTTTTACTTTTCTCTTTTCCCACCATCATGTTCAGCCTTCATTCAGGCTTAGTAATTCCCCCCTGCTATATTGCCCTTGATTAAGCTCCACTAGGCATCCTATGCCCTTCTCTCCATTGATTTTAGTTCACTTGTTCCCTTGTCCCTGAGTTGGTTCCTTTCCCCCATACCCCTCACCCCACCGCTTCCTTTTTCCCACCTCCCCTTCTCCTGTATCCCCCCAGAACCATTAGTCCCATTCTTTTCATCTCCAAATTATTTATCCCACATCTTATCTAGAGAGACATGCGGATACATTAATGAGCACAAAAACCCGACAAAGCCAAATAAAACAACAAAAGAAGTCAAGACCAAAAAAAACAATAAGAATAAAACAACAACAAAAAGAAAGCCACTGTCAAAAATGGAAAGGCCTATAAATAGGTCAAAAGTTTGTTGGCCTAATGGAGATCCCCTTGCAGAGGGGCCTCAGGCAGGAGACGAGCCAGTCAGGGTGCGATGTAGCAATGATGAAAAATACAACTTTCCTCTAGTTCCTAAATGTTTACTCCCCGCTCCCACTATCATGATCAAAATTCTACCTTGCAAGTCTGGCTAGACCAGAGGATGTACACTGCTACAGATAGGAACTGGAAATACAGGGAACCCAGGGCAGATGATCCCTACAGGACCAGTGGTGTGAGTGGCGATACTAGGAGGGTAGAGGGATAGTGGGTTGGAAAGAGGGAACTGATTACAGGGAGCTATATGTGACCTCCTCCCTGGGCGATGGACAACAGAAAAGTGGATGAAGGGAGAAGTCGGACAGGGCAAGATATGACAAAATAATAATTTATAAATTATCAAGGGCTCATGAGGGAGGGGGGAGCAGGAAGGGAGGGGGAAAATGAGGACCTAATGCCGGGGGCTTAAGTGGAGAGGAAATGTTTTGAGAATGCTGAGGGCAATGAATGTACAAATGCGCTTTACACAATTGATGTATGTATGGATTGTGATAAGAGTTGTATGAGCCCCTAATAAAATGATTTTTTAAAAGTTTGTTGGCCTTTACGAGTATTTTCCAGTCGAGTCTGATAGGGTGCCACACTATCTCCAAAGTCTATTTTTTGTATTCCCCGGGGATTTCATCACTCTGCTCCCCTGGCTGCTCTGTTGCATGCCCTTAGTGTTTCGCCCCAGTGTGATGGGGTCAGATTGTGCACAATTCCCGCACTGTGTCTCCAGTGTTGTCCCCTACAGTGCTATGGTTTAGTGAAGGACGCCGTGTCTCATGGTGGGGTCTGGCCCTATGGTCCTCTCTGTGTGTTTTCTGCTCCGAGCAGGAATATTGTCCTCCAGGTTTGGTGGGCCAGGATGCCCTCTCCTCCCTCTCCATCCCTTGTTGTTTCTCCTGTGTGCTTTAATCAGACGTGCCCATCTCCCCAAGCTGGAGCCCCAGTGCTGTCCTCTGAAGTGCATTCTTCTGAGGTGGGGAGGGGGGCCCACATAGTCGGGATTGGGGCCGGCCCCACAGACCTCTCTATTGGTTCCCCGGGGCCTGCGGTAGGTTTTATTCACGTCTTGGAGCACCAGGTTGAAGCCTGGTCTCTCTCTTTACTGGAGTCAAAAGCTGGTCTTTCTGTGGCAGAGCAGCTGGCGGTTTTGAACGGATGACCTTGCAGTTAGCAGCCCAGAGTGTAACCACTATGCCACCAGAGTTCCTTCTCCTATTCTATAAATAAGTCCAATTACAGGACCTATGAGAGCCAGAAAAATACATGGGGCACACCTTACCCTCCCCTAAGTATGAGCCGATGGCCCACGAATTACAGAAAAGCTGACCTAAGTATTCAAAGACGGTCAAAAGAAAACGTTTCTTGCAAACACACAGCTGCGCTTTTGAAATCATACCCTCTTCATTGGTTTGAGGTTACAAATTAGGAGTGTGAGCTTTGTCATCCGGCCAACACACCTCTTCTAACCCTCAGTACTAAACAGTCAAGAGTCTGTCATTAAAGGTGACAGATAAGACCTTATGTCACTTGGTTCTTTTCCTTGTTGCCAGTTGTGATTATCTTTATTTGTGTGAGCTTTAGGCCATCTCTGGCTGGAATCAGGAAACTTGAAACAAAGAAAAAGAGTAACCATGCTCAGTATTCCTTTTCACCTGTGACTGTGTTCCCAAGATGTTTCTGCCCGGAGAAAAATGAATGAAATAAAAAGAATGCTGAGACAGCAGGGTCTTACCTGGGTCATAAATCAGCAGCTTACACTACTACATGATGAAAGCAATCATTCACTTAGGATGACAGTGGATTTAAAATGCATTTTACTTCTCCCAAGGAACCCTAAAGCTGAATTAAGACTAGCCTGAGAGACACAGTTCTCTAGGGGGGTGGGGGTAAAATTGATTTCATTCTTCAATAATCAAAGCACACTATTTTGTTTCTAGGGATCATAAAATCTGCCCTTCATGCTCTTGCTATTAGCGATTTTGTCCTTCCTATACAAGTTACTAAAAATATGGACGGAATTAGCACAAGGTTACAACAAGCGGACAGAGCTGAAATCCTACGCCCAGAAATTGCTGCCTGTTTTGATTCCACCCTCATGGCTGAGTCAGACATTCGTGTGGAAGTCTGGGGGGTGGAATGAGAACCCAGTGCCAAATTTGGCAGGTGTCGCCCTAAAATTCCCGTGGAAGGATAGAATCTCTCTAAAAATATCTTTCTTCCTTATTCTCCAAGGCACCATACTATTCTGGGAACGAATGCATTACTACCAACAATGGAGCGTGTGTGTATTTATTTGTTTATCTTTTGTACCCTAGTTCCAAAAAGAAGATTTGAATGTGTGCCACATCTTTTGATTGAGCATGTAGCCAATGCCTGGCACACGGTACTACATAGATGCTGAAGGAATGACTGAGTCAGCAAGGCAATTTGGACCCTTCCCCAGCGATTCAAATGTAAAATCCTCAGAGCTCAAAGCAGCTGTCTCATTGATTGACACGTACCAGTACCTTTCTATTTGTTTCCACAACGTTCATCCTCAGCTAGCGGTCCAGCAGTAGCCAAAGGAAGCACATTTTATCTGCCCAGCCAGACCCTCAGCTTCTGCCGTATTGGCCATGTGCTTGTCTTACTAGGATCCTTCCCACTCCCTTTGCTAAAGCCGTTGCCTACCTTCTCTTTAGATGACCTCCTTGCCATTGTACAACAATCATCATCATGTAAATCCCAGCTCAGAAACTCATCTTGTGTGAGAATCTTTCCCCAGGGGACCTGCGTTCCCATCCCATCACCCTAGGTCTGTACTAGGCGCCCTGGTATTACTTGTCTCCCTTCTTTTAGTTGTTCTCAGATAGCTTGTCCTGTCTCTGCCTAATACGAATGCCTTCAGGAAAGCACCTGTTCCATCATGTCCTGCTTTGTATACAGTGAGAATTCAATGAATGCTTCCTATTCAGAAATAGCATTTCACAACTATCCACCAAAGTTCAAAGCAGTGTTCTGTTCTCAATGATTCTGCTGCCATTCTACACAGCCCTCCATTTCTCAGTCAAATATATCCAGCAGTTCACAATCACGCATTTTACTGAGCTCACAATCCACACTTCAGTGAAATACTCAAAATGTTCCTTCTATAAGGCTGCCCTGACGGGAACTAGCAAGTAGTTTATAATAGAGAAATGTTGTGGGTTTTTTTTTTTTTTCTTTCCATGGCTAGAGCTTCCTTCTGCTTGTCCAATGGAACAAAAGACTTCAAGAAAACAAATAGCTTCCGAAAACCATCTTTGGTCTGGAAATAAAGCAATGTTTCCTGTATTTCATTATTGTACAGCGTAGAAAGTCAACAACTGCCAGCTCCAGGTTCTCAAATGGCAACACCTATAAAACTCAGGAAGAACTTTGTTACATAAGGTGGAGGGTGGAGTGTTAGTCACGGGCTGCGATTTCTTAGAGATTACCTAGAATGCAGGGTAGAGAATGGATAAAGGGAAGAGAGAGGTACAAGAAGAAATTATAGCATAATCCACGTGAATATGATTTGGGCCATATCAGACTTTCCTAAGGGAA
The DNA here is from genome assembly GCF_000313985.2 of Echinops telfairi. Classification (NCBI taxonomy): domain Eukaryota; kingdom Metazoa; phylum Chordata; class Mammalia; order Afrosoricida; family Tenrecidae; genus Echinops; species Echinops telfairi. Next base: position 5,054,958 of record NW_022111310.1, on the reverse strand, counting down.
TATTAGAGAGTAACTGTTTTAAAAATAGGTAGATATCTGATATCTGATCCCATAGACACCTCATGATCACACAGGCTGGTGTGCTTCTTCTATGTGGACTTTGTTGCTTCTCAGCTAGATGGCTGCTCCTTTATCTTCAAGCCTTTTAAGACCCGAGAGGCAATGTCTGTCTGCTACCTTAACACTTAACATATAAATATATGTACATAGCTCTATTTCCATATCATTTTATATATAAGAGTAGCAATACCAGGAGGGGAAGGGGAAGGTGGGGGAAGAAAGGGTGAACCAATTAAGATGATTGACATTTAATCCCTCCCAGGGGGACAAACAACAGAAAAGTGGGTGAAGGGAGGCAGTGGTCGGTGTAAGATATGAAAAAAATAATAATTTTTAAATGATCAAGGGTTCGTGAAGGAGGGAGGGAGAGGGGGGAAGATGAGGAGCTGATAACAAGGCCTCAAGTAGAAAGAAAATGTTTTGAGAATGATGATGGCAACATATATACAAATGTGCTTGACACAATGGATGGATGTATGGATTGTAATAAGAGCTATAAGAATCCCCAATAAAATGTTTTAAATAGGTAGATAATTATAAAAAAGAAATCAAAAGCATCTTCCTACAGTCTTAGGAAAAGACTATGAAAGTAAAGTCAACAAGCACAAAAGCCTGGAACATTCTTGTATTGCTTTTGAGTAAGAAAGCTAAAATATGTTCACATGGAGCTAACAGAGCCCATAAAACTTTGGGGCCAGGGTGTGGCATCCTATCAGACTCGACTGGAAAACACTCCAAAAGGTCAGCAAAAAGACCTGAAATTATTTATGGACTTTTCTTTTTTTTGTCATTGGTCTTTTAATTTGTTGTTTTGGTTTGGTTTTTTTGTTTTGGTTTGGTTTGGTTTGCTCTGTCTTGTTTTTATGCTTATTATTGCCTCTGCATGTCTATCTAGATAAGATAGGTGGGATAAACAATACAGAGAAGAAAACAATGGGACCAATGGTTGTGGGGGGACATGGGAGAGGGAGAGGCAGAGGGGAAAGAAGGGAGGTGGTCAATCAACCCAGGGACAAGGGAACAACAAGTGATCTAAAACCAATGGCAAGGAGGGTATAGGATGTTTGGTGGGGCTTGATCAAGGACAATGTAGCCGAGAGGAATTACTGAAACCCAAATGAAGACCAAACCTGATAGTGGGACAAGGGGAAAGTAAAATGAAATAGAAGAAAGAACTAGGAGGCAAAGGACATTTATAGAGGTGTAAATACAGTCATGTACATATGTAAATATATTTATATATAACGTTAGAGAAGTAGATATATGTACATATATTTATAAGTTAAGTATTAAGGTAGAAGACAGACATTGGGCCTCTATTCAACTACTCCCTCAACATAAGAACACTTTGTTCTAATAACCTGGCATTCTGTGATGCTCACCTTCCCAACACAATCACTGAAGACAAAATGGGTACATAAGCAAATGTGATGAAGAAAGCTGATGGTGCCCGGCTGTCAAAAGATATAGCATCTGGGGTCTTAAAGGCTTGAAGGTAAACAAGTGGCTGTCTAGCTGAGAAGCAACAAAGCCCACATGGAAGAAGCACACCAGCCTGTGTGATCATGAGGTGTCGATGGGATCAGGTATCAAAGAACAAAAAATCATATCATTGTGAATGAGGGGGAGTGCGGAGTGGAAACCCAAAGCCCATCTGCAGGCAACTGGACACCCCCTTACAGAAGGGTCACGGGGAGGAGGTGAACCAGTCAGGGTGCAGGATAGCAAAGATGAAACATACAAATTTCCTCAAGTGCTTTAATGCTTCCTCCCCCCACTATCATGATCCCAATTCTACCTTACAAATCCAGCTAAACCAGAGGATGTATACTGGTACAGATAAGAACTGGAAACACAGGGAATCCAGGACATGTGAACTCCTCAGGACCAATA
>NW_022111310.1:5048541-5052189 GCF_000313985.2 Echinops telfairi | reverse complement strand
GCCATACCAGGAGGGGAAGGGGAAGGTATGGGGAGAAAGGGAGAACTGATCACAATGATCTACATATAACCCCTTCCCTGGGGAATGGACAACAGAAAAATAGGAGGATGGCAGACAGCGGTCAGTGTAAGACATAAAAACCAATAATAATTTATAAATAGTCAAGGGTTCGCGAAGGAGGGAGTGGAGGGAGGGAGGGTGGAGAATGAGGAGCTGATACCAAGGGCTCAAATAGAAAGAAAATGTTTTGAAAATGATGGCAACATATGTACAAATGTGCTTTACACAATGGATATATGTATGGATTGTGATACGAGCTCTACGAGCCCCCAATAAAATGATAAAAAAAGGAGATTCTTAGTAAACCAGTTACCATTGAGTCAGACCTCACCCATGATGGCTCTACTATGCCAGAGTAGAACTATGCTCCACAGAGTTTTCAGTGGCTGATTTTTTGGAAGTAGATCCAAAGTGCCTTGGCCAGCAGTTGAATATGTTGACTATTGGTACTGCCCAGGGACTCCAAGATTGTCCTACAGTGCCCTGATGTTTGTCATGTGTCACTGTGTTGGATGGGTTCAGGAGAGGTTCCCATGTGTTGAGTAAGGTTGTCAACAAGTACTCTTGGCTGTACATCAAGATTTCTCCCTCAACTTCACCAACATAAGAAGGCTTACTAGAATGTACCCAAGATCTATTCATCTCCAGCTGTCAGTTACCATCCTTCCCTGAAACCATAGGCTCCGAAGGTCTTTAAGAACAGTTTAGTTCATGACCATGAAGTTGGACTCTCAGTATTTAATCAGCTAAGTTAACTATTAAAGATTTGAACCAATATATTTAGGAAACTATTTTATAAACATAAACCAAAAAGAGAAATTATATGTATCAATCCTTCTCTAGAAATCTCTGGTAGTTATCTTATATTTCATATCCATTTTCTCATTTATTTCTTCCAACAAGTCAAAGGATAATTATGCCTATCCCTATTTTAAGAGGAGTAAATTGATAACCAGAAAAAGCAGAACACATAGCCAATGAGGGAAAAGTCAGAATGAATTTTATTTCAAAACTCACATCCAAAAAAAAGTCAAATAGCGCTGCTTTGCTATATTAAAAGAATATCTAAAATGTGTTACATATATGTAATGGAATATAACTTGGGCATTAGGAAAAAATTAAGTCTTGATACATGCTGCCCTATGGATGGGGCTGGACAATATAATGCTGAGGGAAATGTCGATCACAAAAGAACAAATATTGTATTCCCTCCCTTACATAAAGACAATACAAGGCAAACATATAGCAAAGTTAATTAGTAGTTCCTAGGTGTGGGAGAGTGTGGTAAAGGTGGTGAATGATGGAAATGTCACATTGATTGAGTATTGTTATTGCTGCAACTTGTACACCTGTAAAAGGTTGAATTGACAAAATCTATGTGATAGTCATATTTACAAGGACAGAAAGAGAGAGAGAAAGAAAAGTTGCTGAGGCAGCTTATCTACAATCAAAACTTCATGGGATTTGGTTCCCATTTGGTGGAGGTTTAAGGTTCTGGTTTCATAAGACATCCTAGTTAGTTGGCCTAATGATATTTTTAATGCTTCTGTTCTGCCTCCTAATTGGGTGCGTCATGTCTGGGGTCTTAAAAGCTTGCAAGTGACCATCCACAGCAGAAGTAGGGTCAGGAATACGAGTAGATCATGAAATGTGCGGCTAATTGCCTCCACGAATAACAGCCTCCTTTGCCGTAAGACCAAAGGAATTGAATGATGGTCACCTACCATTGCTAAACATTTTGACCAAAGATCCTACAGAAGAATCCTGGTTAAATGGAAAATATAGAACATAATTTTAAATTCTCATGGACTTCAGACTTCCTGTACTCATGAAGTTTAGATAGACCTCTGAAGCTATTGCCCTGAGATCATCTTCAAACCTTAGATAAAAAATATACCCTGAAGTTATCTTAAATGCCAAACAACTAGTCTAAAATGTTTACATTGAGCAGTATACTTTTTAAAGGACTGTCTGTATGGGATCTACTAGAGACCAGCAATTTGAAAGATGAGATAGGAAATTAACGGGCAGTTTATTAATGAAGGAACATGTTGCTGTGTATAACAAAATAAAAATAGGTCTTTTGAATAAAAAGAACATAACAAAGAATAGAGTAAAGTTTTAATAAGTGGACAATTGTACATTGAAATAACATAGTTTTATTTTGGGTTTGGGAACAGAGATACGTGGTCAATGTAAAAACCTCAATTAGCACAAGAAATGTCAACACCCACTTCTTGGCAATGCTCAACACAAGTAAAAGTCCCTCAGCTCCAAGTTCACTGTTTGTACTATTTACATTTCTGCATATTCTGTAGCCTCTCACTGGAGTTTCCATCCCTTCCTCATAAATCCATAAGCACAGGACAATTTTCACCTGGGTTTCCCTTAAAGCCTCCCAAGAACCCTTTACTGTGGCCCGTATCTTCTCCCGAGCATCCGGAATCACCCTCTCCTTCATGTCCTGTCGATTTTTGCTTATGCCTCTCAGAGCCCTCATGCCATAATTAGGAGATTGTGGCTCTTTCCTCCACTGATGTGTGATTTTCAAGAGGATATGGGCTACATCTTATCCATCTTGGTGACATGACAGTAAACACAGTGCATAATTTGCAGCGTAATCTGGGAACTAGGAAAAATGTATAGTCTTTCTATCTAGTCCTTTGTTGGTATAGTTGAGTGATGCACTAAACTGCTAATCAGAAGTTTGGAGGTTCAGATTCACCCAGAGTACCTTGGCAAAAAGGCCTGGTGATCTACGGTGTTTCTCAAAATTCTGCCAGTGGAAACTGTATGGAATCCATTTCTACTCTGACACACTTGAAGTCACCATGAGTCAGAGTTGTCTCCGTGGTAACTGGCTGGTTATTATTCTAGGGAGAAGCCACAAAGCATGGTAAGGAGGCGCAGGGACACTGGACTCAGCCTCCCTGGGTTCAACACCTGGTTCTACTTTTACTAGGCATGACTTTGAACAAGTTAATTAAATTCTCTAAACATTGATTTTCTCAACTGTGAAATGGCTATCATATCAATGCCAAACTCAGAACAATATCGTGATGATTAAATGGGTTCAAAAACTCAAACATGCTGCCTGTAAGTCAAGTCTAACTCAGAGCAACCCTGCAGGACAAGCTAGAACTGCCCCTGTGGGTTTCCAAGATTAGGAACTATTTACAGGAATAGAATGCCTCGTCTTTCTCCCACAGAGTTGCGGGTGGTTTCAAACTGCTGACCTTGCAATTAGCAGCCAAACTGGTAGCCCTCTATATCACCAGGGCTCTTTATTTAATGGGTTAGGATTGGTAAATCATTGAGAGGACTATCTGGCACTTAATAAATCTTTGTTGAAAATATTTCTTTGCAAAACAAATATCATTCCAGAGAAAAGAAATACAGCTCAAATTAAGACTTTTTATTATTAAGGTAGCAGAAGGATATTGGGCCTCCACCAAGTACTCCCTCAACGCAAGAATACTTTCTTCTACTAAATTGGCATTCTGTGATGCTCACCTTCCCGACACAACCACTGAAGACAAAGCGGGTGAATAAGCAAATGTGGTGAAGAAAGCTGATGGTGCCCGGCTA